>NC_056739.1:209275565-209331024 GCF_019279795.1 Protopterus annectens | reverse complement strand
CATAGTCGCCTCTTGTTTGTTGGTAGTATTCTCCATTGAACAGAATAAAGTTGTACTTAAGTACTGTGTCAACTAATTCCACTATTGCTACCTTTTCTACATGTGTAAGTGTTTCATCCAAGAAAACCATGTCTTCAAACAATCTCATCCCCTCTTGGTGGGGTATACATGTGAATAGATCAATAACATCTATTGTAACAAACATAAGGTCCTCAGTCAACAGATCAGGGGTAACATTCCTCAGCAAATCCCATGAATCTTTTAAAATATATTTGTTTGTGTTACAAATATGCTTTGTCATTTGGTCCACATATTTTGCCAAGGGGAGCGTTTTAGAACCATCAGCTGCTACTATTGGTCTTAATTGGAGGGTCACATACATTCTTATGTACCTTCGGTATACCAAAGATTATGGGAATCTTCTGTTTAGGTACAGATAGAAATTTATGCAATTTACTATCAATAGTGCCCTCCATCATCATATTATCAAGTATAGTATCTATTTTGTAGTAGGCCAGGTTCACCTCATTTAATGATACTATTCTGTATTTACTGTCATCACAAAGTATACTATTCATTTTGCCTTCATAAATTATCTTGTCCATTATGACTACCCCCCTCCCTTGTCTGGCTTCATGATTCTTATTTGCTTATTGTGTCTCAAATCATTCAAAGTTTCAGATTCTTTCTCTGAAAGGTTATATTCTTTAATATTTTGTTTGAATTCCTTTCTAATTTCTTTTTCTAAAACTGTATCCAGATTTTTAATTTGTGGGTGGTAAGGGGGGTTATATGTGCTTCTCTTTGTAAAAGCAGAATGTTGAAAATCGGACTCCAATGTCCTAGAAGGTAGTGTGACTTGCAAATCAACCTTCCTAAGAAAAAGCTTCATATCTATTATAGTTTGCACTAGATCACCTTTTGTATTAGGAATAAATTTGAAGCCTTTACTAAAAACATCAGTGTATTTTGTCAATAGGAACATCACTAAAATTGTATATAGAAAAATTCCTGAAGGTGTACGTGGTACCTGTTTGTAGTATCCCATCATCCAAAACAGGGTGTGTACTGACCGGTAGACTGGAAATAGTAGCAAGAGCAGGGGTAATAATGGGAGTGGGGGTAGGGGTATAAGTTGTCCTTACTAATATCTCCCTCTCCCCCTTCTCCCTCCCCTCTTCTGAAAATTTTGAAAACGCTGTTGGTTTCCATTATAATGTTGACCATTGTTCACTAAGGGTGGAAAATCTGTGTCATAATCTCCCCTATTGTATTCATCACTCCATGTATTCCTCTGGTTGTTATACCCAGTATCTTTATTGAACTTAGTTCTATTATTGTGTTCCCATCTTTTAGAAGGTGGCTCTGGGTAACTAATATTATTTTGATACTCCTCTACATCCCTTTTCAGTTTGTTAATCTTCCTTTGTTCTAATATTTTGCATTTAGAATCAATGTCAGATCTAAGGCTGAAGTATCTATCTTTTTCGTATTTAATTTCAAAGACCAAGTCATTTCTAATAAAACCATCTAAAATCACAATTTCTTGTTCTAAATTCTCCAAAATCCTATTGTTTTCTTTTATAATAAGCCTAAGTATCTCAAGACAACATTCATTAAATACATTAATGAGCTCCTTATGAAACACAGTACCAGGTTCAACATTGTTGGGGTACTTCCATACCCTCAACCCTTTAGGTACAATTTTCTGCTTAATACATTCCATTAGATAACAATTTTCAATTCCAAGCGTTTTGTATTTGTGCATTAATCTAGATAGTTTTTCAATTTTTAAAACGTAAGGGTCACCATCCACTGGTGTATCATCATCTTTATGTTCAAAATTAAAAACTTGAGGGCATTTTAGCCAGTCCCGTATATTATTGTTATTTGGGGAAGTGGAAACAGTACCTGAAACATTGCAGTCCAAAAAGTTCTCCTTAGAACTCCGGTCGTTTGTCGCTACTCGTGCATAGCTGATTTTCTGCCGTTCTGCAGATGAATGCAACAGTAGCGGAGTGTTGGCAGGATTAAAATTGCTACCATTCGGTTCCGCTTCTTCTATCGAAGTAGGGCTATGTCCAATACTATGTCTCTTTCTCTTGTGTTTGGAAGCCCCAACTCTTTCTGTCCTTTCGGACATGACGTCCACGTCGATAGGTCTCCTGCCAATCAGCGTTGAACAAAGTGGAGTAAGGAGTTCTATTAATTCAGTAAGCTGTCCGATCAGCTTGCGTGACTGTCCCACCTCCTCACGGTTCGAAGTTGGTGAACTGTTATCCATTGGATTTAGCACAGAGGCTTGGACAGTTAAGTACCCCAATGAGGAACCTTCATCTTTTCTGTTATTCTTCTTTAAGAAGTACCGGTCAGCAAAAGTGTGGTGATGGGCACCAGATTCCTTACAAGGACACTCACTCAAGTTGTTTGCTTTGTCTTGGGGAAGAACATTTATCTAAAACATTTTTTTTATTGTCAGCCGTTCATGTCTAAAACTTTTCAGCAAACACTTAACACTTTAAAGACCTACTTTGAAAACAAACCGCTTCAGATATAAGCTCATGCTTCTTTTGTATTGGCTGCTTTGTCCTCCATTCTCCCCTTTAGTTAGAAAATGGAACAAAAATTAGTAGGGTGGTACTTTTAAACCATCCAGACCCCAGTTTTCTGTGGTGTGAGACTGCTGTCTCCACCAAGAAACCTTTGCAATCGTCAGACCTTCTGTCTGCTTTTCCTGGGCCATTTAACTTTGTTCCTGTTTAGGTTAACAAATGTGCTATCCTCCTTGGTCATAGATTGGGCTGTAGGGTTGATCTTAGCTGGGAAAAGACAGCCCAAGTTACTTTTAATGGAGGAAGAAGGGGAGTATTCATGAACTCCTTTTTCACAAAAGACCTTTATCGCTGTCTCGTAGACATCAAACCAGCTTCCACCCCTAGGTTTATGTCTGGACATTTCTCTATATACATAACGCCCCCCTCCCAAAAAAAAAAAAAGAAAAAAGAAAACACCTAGTCCTTTAAAGATAATTGGTCTGATTTTGTCCAAGTTCTTTTCAAAGGTCTTCAAGCCTTCCAGTCTTTTTTAAGCCTTCCTTCTCTACTACTTGCTTAGAGTAAAGGAAATTCTTCCTTCCTCTAAGAAGGAAGACAGTTCTGTTTTAGACCGAGGGGTCTAGATTATGCCTTTTGTTCTTTCTCCTTCAGGATTTGATTTGTTACTAAAGATACATTATCTTCAAATTCTCCAAATGACATTTCCTTTGGGTATACATTTTGAATGGGAAGATGGAGAGTTTTCCCAAAAGAGATGCTATGATCTGTTGAATGTGGATGTTCCCAAACCCTTGACTACCCCTCCTGTTTTGGGAGCGTGATGCTTTTCTGCCCGTTTCCTTGTCACATGACTATCTCCAACCCCCAAAATGCCAGGCAGATTTTAGAATTCCTGACACCTGGATATCTAAGAAACCTGTGGCTGATCAGTTGTCCTTTCTCTTGACTCAAACAAGGGAACTTGGACTTCTATCACGAGGCCCATTCCTAATGACAAGGTCTGCAGAGCTTTAGGTAGGCTACAAGATTTATACCTCTGTCCCATCAACATTCAGAGCAATTGGTTGTTAAACTTGCATTACAGAATAACTTCTAGCCAATTTCGACCATATGAGATGGAGTATTGCTATGTTCTTAATGCTGAGGTTAGCTCTGACCAAGTGTGTTTATGTTGTGGATGCTGTTTTAAGCACAGCTGCCACTGGCTCTGTTGTGAGTAGACCTGCTTGACTTCAGCCCTTTCCAGAAGATGGCAGCTCAGTTACTGTGCACCTTCTGCAGAAGAACTCCTAAGTAATCTTTTATCTGCGAAGGTTTCAGAAAGGGGAGGAAAATGTATGCAAGGTGTGAAGTAACTTCCATTTTTTTCCTTAGTTCTAAGTTTCAGAGTAATTATCCCATTAACCCAGGACCCTTCTTTCATAAACCACTTAAATCCAGACAAAAATCTGATAAGGGCCAATTTAATAATAAATGGCATGAGTACCCCAAAAGATATGTCAAATGGATCATAAATGATTAAAAACTCCAGTGGGCATATTTTCTTACATACTCAGGAATGCCGCATATTCCCATAGTCAAGAGTTCTTCCAATTCTTGCAGATTTACTTCTTTAGGCTGTCTCAGAACCAGTTCTGTAGATCAGTTGGAGAAAAGTGTCTATTCAAGCCTTTCTGGTTCCCAGAAAAGGGGGATCCTTGGGGACCCATTCCAGGTCTGTTCATATTAAAGACTTTGTTGCATGTTCCAAAATTCAGTGTTAACAGTTCAAACCGTATTTTTCTGTCATCTCAAGTTCATTTAGTCAACCTCTAGATTAAGGGATGCTCATCTTCACTTGCCTGTTCACAAGAATCCCAGACCCTTCAATACCCCATGATTTGAAATTACATTATCAGCTTTTATTTTCTTATGGTTTGAACTCTACCATATCAAGAGTCTTTACCATATGCCTTGCCCTGGTAATAGGATTTTGTACACTTCAATGTATACATACTTTCCTTACCTGGACAGTTGTCTAATTTTGAGCACCATCCTGCCAGGAAGTGTTAACTTTAGAACGTATTTCTGGGGTATCCACACTTTCATAAAGACTGCCTTCCTTCCAACATAGTGCAGACTTATCTACTTGACAGTCTTAATGTGTCAGAACAACAAATGATTTCAGCAAGGGAATTTCTCAGAGTCCTGCATTTTATGACCTCATTCACTCTGTTAATTCTTTGGGCCAGACCTCGCATTTGGAAGAGATACTAGTGTGTCAAGTTGGCATGTGCCCAGCATTCTCAACCCCTCAACTGGAGAATTCCAGTGCTTACTGTTGTGAATTGCTTTGATGGACCAAACAAGTAGAATCCGATCTGGAGTCGCCTATTCTCCTCCTAGCTTAATCTTGATCACAGGTGCTTGTGACTTTATATGGGGAGCCTACTCCTAAGACATCAAAGTACAGGGAGTGGGAGTTTGGGAACCACCACAAAATGTCACACACCCAAAATGTCACACACCCATCTCAAGAGATGATGGCCTTAAAAGCTCTAAACCAGCTTTTGGACCCCAGGCACATTACAGGTGGTTGATGGACAACACCACTGTGATGTATTGCATAAACAAAGGGGGACAAGATCTTTTCTCATTTGTAAACTGGCTGTGATGGCTTGGGACTTTGCCATTCAACACATTCTGTTCATCTAGGCAACTTACATTTCTTCAGAGCAGAGTACAGTGAGAAACTCTTAGCAAATCCAAAACAGACCCTCACAAGTGGCTGCTACATCAAGAGGTTTTCCTGCCAATCATCCACCAGTTGAGAATCCCTGAAGTACATCTTTTTACCTTTTTGTTTCCCTGGACAGGGTTGTTTTTATATTCCCTTCCCTTTTCCTCTTATTTCCAAGCTTCATCTGAAGGTAAGGAATGGTCTTCAGAGATGTTGATGTCTCCCATTTGGCTCAGACAGTGCTGGTTTTCCTCTGTAATGCTGCTGGCTAAGGGTAGTCACCTGAGATTACCTCTCACAGTTGACTTGGTCACACGAGGCATCACCTTATTCATCCATATCTTCTGACCCAAAAAGTAACCATTTGGATGAAAAGTTTGATTCCTTCCAGGCAACTTCATTCTGAGGCCATGCTTACAGGTATTTTAAGGAGGAATGAAAACCTGCTAGTAGGAAATGTTGCTATCTAAATGGAAAAGATTTTCTCTCTGGTACCAAAACAATGTTTTGGGCCCATCTCAAGCAGGTTCAGTCCTCATTCTGTATTACCTGTGTAAACTGCTTAATTCTGGCTTGGCGTTCACTACTTTAAAGCCACATCTCTGACATTTCTGCCTGCTACAGGACCTTCACCTTCCTTGCCTATTATCTTTCCGTTAGTTTCAAGGAGTTCTGCATATTAAACCACCAAAGAAAAAGGTAATTCTTTAATGGAATTTCTATTGAAAAGTTAACTCTGGTTCCCTCTAAACCTGCAGCAGCTCTTTAAAATTCTTAACATGGAAGGCAATTTTGTTGGTAGCTTTTAATCTTTGCTAGAAAGGTATCTGAGTTACAGGCCTTTGTTTTCAACCCTCCTCTATCTTTCAGGGTAAGTCTTGCAACCAATCCTTTGTTTATGCGTAAAACAATCTCAGAATTTACTCTTACCCAAACTGTTCAGCTACAAAATAAGGTAGAATGAATACAATAAAAAGAAAGGGCAACCAATTTCTAAATAGACATTCAAGATTTCTTTCTCTTAAGTTTGCTTCGGTTACCGTTGTCAGGACCAGAACTTGCCAAAAACTGTTAGAGCATGATGCCTGAATACCAGAGGCTTAGTATTTCTGCATCGGTTGCTGTCGTTCCAGGACTGACATCTGGTCATCACTGGTATAAAATCAGGCAGCCGATGCCATTACATCAGTCTTTCTTGCCGAGGAGCCCGAAGCATTTCATACAAGTGCCAGTCGGCTGCTACCTGAGTTTTCGTTTCCGAACTGAAGTTGAAGTCTTCTAAAGCTAAGTACCCCGTTGGGGATGCTTTTTTCTTGCTCTAACCGATGTCAGAAAAAGTTAACAATTGCCTCGCCTGTGGAAAGCAAATACCACACCGCGATTTCCATTCTTACTGCGTCACCTGTTTAGGCCCAGACCATGACGTCCCTCGCTGCCGGTTTTGTACTTGTTCAACGCCAGAACTATGTCGTCGGGCCCTTATTGTAGCTAAATATTTTTGCTTTCGATCTCCATATTCTGAAATGGCTTCAGTAAGCCATCTGACTTCTGACCTTCTGAAAAAACGTAAGGATAAAGACAGAGACAGATCGCACAGGTCCAAAACTGCTAACAACACTTCCGTTAAGCGAGTTGCCAGTTTGCCGGTCCTCACTGACATGCTTTCGCAGCCCCTGATGCCCACTTCTGTGGATTCGCAAGCTGCTACCGAGACCCGTTCGGAGTCCGTTATGCTGCGAGACTCTACTTTGTCTAAGGATCCTGTGGATGTCTCTACCTTGGATGTGTCCAGAGCCACTGAGCAGGCACCGGCTTCCGAGGATACCGATATTCAACACAAACCGGCGACTTCTTTCACGTCTTCAGTTCTTTCTAAAACTACAGAGTTTCTAAGGCCCAGGGTACGAACTACGCCTAAAAAAACGATGACCCAAGCTCAAGCACCTGCTTCCATTCCTCAATCTTAAATGCCTAAAATGGCAGAAGACCTTATTATACTTATTAGGGAAAGCCAGCCTACCCCTTCCAAAAGAAAGAGACTTGTCCCCAGCAGTTTTATCTAACCCAGGAGTCCGATGACTCTGAGGTTTCTGAATATGAAGACCTGCAACCCTTGTCTGCTTATTAGGGTTCAGATGCAGAGAAATCCAATCCTTCTGCCTCTCCAGAGGATTTTTCATTTGGTGAAACCCTACATACTTTAAGGGAGCATTTCCAATGGGAATGTCAAAACTATCCTCAGTCCAAAAGAGAGACTTGGGCAATTCTTAGATTTACCACAGTACAGACCTTTAGCCATTCCTCCTGTCCTGGATGTTGTGAATGATGTCTTTATGGAATCCAGTTCAGCTCCTGACACCATCCCACCTGCTCCCAGGAAACCTGACTGGTATTAGAGTCCCTGACTCTCAAATTCCTTTTCAAAAATCCTACTGCTGACCCAGAGGTCATCTGCCAAGGACCTAAAGGAATAATAGCAGCCACAGCTAAGAATCCCACCCACTCGGACAGGGATTCCCAAACTTTAGACAGATGGGGTAAAAAAAGTATACACCTCTGTAACTCTTGCCATTAAAGCACTAAATTGTCAGTTCCACATGCTGAAATACCAGCAACATACAATGGAACTCCTTAAACAAAAAATATCTACCTTTCCGGTTTGTGCAGAAATAAAGAATTACAGGAGCTTGTGCAGAAATAAAGAATTACAGGAGCTTGTGCATTCTGCAAACCAAGTTACTAAACGCACCTTGCAGTGTGGCTTTGACGCCCTCGAAGCATCCTTCAGGGCAGCAGTCACAGGTTCTGTACTTAGAAGGCATGCTTGGCTTAAGTAACAACCTTGCCAGACCGTCAAATCAAAACTATTGGACTCGCCATTGAACAAAGACAATTTGTTTGGCACCAAGACAGAGGAGGTCTTAAAAAAGATGGAAGAAAAAGCTAAATCTATGCAGACAGTTAAAGACTTACAGGTCCAGTCTCAGAGGTTCAGTAGGCATTGCTCCTCCAAGCACTGGTCCTTTCCGGCCCCATCAAGGCCAACTCGGACAAGATCCTAAGGGAAGCAGACCTCCCATACAGTAGTCCCAGGGAATGCAAAGATCTAAGCAATGGAGTTCCAACACTTCAAAAACAGGGAGTGCTAAGCCACCCCTTATGGAAAGAACTCACAATGACTTTACAACTCCACCCCTTACCTCTGCCCACCTGCTTGTGCCCCTAGGAGGAAAACTCTCATCCCATGCAAAAAAAACTGGCCTCCATCACCAACGACCGATGGTTCCTCAACATAGTGTCCCAAGGATGCAAATTTTATTCCCAAATTCTCAAAATCAGTGGGCAGAGGTCCAAAACCAAGTCCATTTCCTGCTCTCCATGAGGGCAGTACAGCCTATTTCTGCAGACAAGATAGGCCAAGGTTTCTATTCCGGGCTTTTCCTGGTACCCAGAAAAGAGGGCACCTGGCGCCCAATCCTCGATCTATCAATTCTAAACACCTTCCTGGTAATACCAAAATTCAAAATGCTCACCCTTCAGCAGCTTCTTCCCATGCTATCCAAGGATGCATGGTTAGCCACCCTAGACCTAAAAGAGGCGTATCTACACATCTCAGTCTGGGATTCTTGAAGGAAATATCTACGTTTCAGGGCAGGATCACTTTCTGTACTTTCAGTTCTCTGCGCTTCCCTTTGGCTTATCCACTGCTCCCAGCGTTTTCACAAAATGCCTGGCTCCAGCCATTCCTTTTTTACAGACAAAGGAATATTCAAATTTACCCCTACTTAAGACTACTGCCTGATTCAGGCAAACAGTCAGGAAAAGCTGTTCTAGCACCCGACCTTTGTAAAGTACCTACTGATCTCCCTGGGGTATACTATAAACAAAAAGCAATCAAAACTAGTCCCCACTCAAAAAATTGTATTCCTGGGAGCAAGCCTGGCCACAGCATCCCAGATGGCATTCCTTACTCCAGAAAAACAAGCCTATCTGACTGGCTACTTATCTCAACTAGCCACCAGAACCCAGTTATCAAGCTCTAGGGTTCATGGCATCCTGCATTCTTCTCATTCCATATGCCAGACTGCATATGAGGAAACTTCACTGGTACCTAAAAGCCTTTTGGTGTCAACACTCAGGACCTGGAAACTGTCATACCTATGATACCATAAGGAAAGATTTTCTTTGGTGGGCAACAGCATGCAACCACAACAAGGGCCTTCCCTTTTCACAACCCCACGCCACCCAGACCCTAACCACAGATGCATCAGATTATGCCTGGGGTGCAGACCTGGACGGCAGGTGCATCCAGGGCCATAGGAGCCCAAATCAAATACATCTGCACATCAACTAAAAAGAGGTGCTAGCTGTTCAGCACGCTCTGACAGCTTTCAGACCCCTACTCTCCCCGTGGGCTCTACTGATCAAAACAGACAGCGCCACAGTGATGTGGTACATCAACAAGCAGGGAGAAACTCACTCTTATCCCCTCTGCAGGTTAGCCATGACCCTTTGGCACACAGCTTCAGCCATGCAAATTCACCTGCTAGCACAATTCCTGCCAGGCTCCCAAATCTCTCTGGCAGACAACTTAAGCAGAAACCTCTTAGACCCACATGAGTGGCAGCTTAGACCACAGCACCTTCAACATTGTAACCCAGAAATGGGGCACCCCGAAGGTGGACCTCTATGCCTCTCACAACAATCACCAGCTCAGCAAATTCTGCACCAGGGAATCTCACAGCAAGACCTGGAAAGTGGATGCTCTATCCTGCCAATGGGTAAACCTCTCGCTCTATGCATTCCCCCCCCACCTCTACTTACAAGGGTACTACTCAAAATAAGGGAGGAAAAACCAAGAGCAATCTTGATTGCCCCATGCCAGCACTGGTACCCACTGCTGTGCAGTCTGTCACCCCTGCTTCCATGGCACGTACCTCGGATCCCAACTCTCCTGATCCAGCAGAATGGAGAATTCATGCATCCACTATTGCAGACCCTGAACCTGGCAGCCTGGCTTATTCCCCGACCTCTCCTCCAGTTGCAAGCCTAAGCAAGCAAGTCCTGGATGCTGTACGTGAGGCCAGATGCCCCAGCACTAGAAAATCCTATGCTGACAAGTGGAAAAGGTATTGCACCTGGATCCAGGCTAAAGGAGCTGAAACAGCACAGCCCTCCCTACCTCTCATCCTGGATTACCTAGCAGACCTACTTCACAGGGGCCTATCCTTCTCTTTTATTAAAATTCATGCCTCTACCATCTCTGCTCATTACAGCACAGAGCCAACTCACTTTTCTCACCCTCTCATCAAACAGCTCCTAAGAGGGGCTAGCAATTTAAGTCCACCCAGAAGAGCTCCTACCCCAGCTTGGGACCTTACCTTTGTGTTGGAAAAGCTCACAGTACCCCCCTTTGAGCTTGCAGCTTCAGCAGAGTTGAAATTTGTCTTGGAAAACAGCCTCGCTTTTGGCCACCACTTCAGCTAGAAGAGTTTCAGAGCCAAAAGCACTCATGGCTATAGATCCCTTCATAGTTTTTTCATGCTGACAGGTTCTCCCTCAGGACTAACCCAACTTTCATGTCTAAAGTGGTGTCCAGTGTGGCTCTCAACCAATCTATTCATTTGCCCACCTTTTTCCCTAACCCACAAAACAAGGGGGAAAGGATTCTGCATTCTCTAGATGTGCACAGACAGCTCAGATTCTACATGGAATAGGACTAGGTCTTTTAGGAAAACTGACCAATTGCTAGTTAGATTTCCAGTAGGGGCAGAGGGCAAGGCCACATCCAAGCAAACAATATCCAAATGGATAGCGCACTCTATCCATTTCTGCTACAATTACCATGGGAAACCACCCCCTAAGGGGGTCAGGATGCATTCCACCAGGGCATCTTCCACCTCTGCATTTTTTTTCTCTGAGGCATCCCTACCAGGGACATCCTGGAGGCTGCAACATAGAGTTCTGTTCATATCTTCACCAAGCATTGCCACCTGCCTATCTTCAAATCCAGGGCAGGCTTTGCAACCGCAGTCTTGCAGGGCATCCTAGCTAGCCCGGCAGTCTTCTTGACTGCCTCCACCCTTTTCAGCTTTGGGAATCAACCCAAGTGTGATGACTGCAACAGTGAAACACTAAGAACGTAGGACAGTTGTGTACACTTAAATAAATGCAGATGTTAGAGTGTATTCACTGTTGCAGTCCTGGATGTCCTTCAAGGATGCATCTGTAGTCATCACATATGGGTTGTCCTGCCTCAGGCAGCCCTTCGGTTGGCCGGATTCCAAAGTCCGGGTCCGGCGTCGGCTGATGTCGCTCTTTCCCCGACGTCACAACGCCTGGGGTATAAAAGCGTCAGCCGGCGCCATCTTCCTCAGTCTTTCTTGCAGCGTGGTGCCCGAAGCAGAAGCAGTTCGCAAGTGCCGGTTGGCCAGCTCCTGTATTTCAGCTACCGAAGACTTCAAAAAGCTAAGTACCCCGTTGGGGACTCTCTCTTGCCTCAGCTGATGTCAGATAAAGTTAATAATTGTTTAACTTGTGGGAAACAAATACCTCATAAGGATTTCCACTCTTACTGCCTTCCTTGCCTAGGCCCAGACCACGACGTCTCGGCCTGTTCAGCCTGTGCTTCCTTCAACCGACGAACACTTAGACGTCGGTCGGAGTTTGCAGAGGAGTTTTTTGGGGCTAGTTTTGCTTATAAAATGCCGTCGGAGACCCCGACTTCACATTTAGTTCAAAAACGGAAAGACGACCGACACACGCGGTCCGTGGTTTCGGCTGAAACCATGGCAAGGCCTACCGCGAGTGTCTCTGTTTCGGCTGAAACAGAGTCCTTAGCTCCTCCGATTACCGAAACCGTACAACCGACTACCTCGGCACCGGAGGCCCCTGCCGAGTCGGTTGTTGTATTACCTGCTGAAACTGGTGTCCTGGAATCTTCTGACACCATCTCTTTAGATAAATCTACTCCAGCACGTGGTGCAGCCAGGCCTCCTGCATCCATGTCCATTAAGGCTTTCTCTAGGGCTAATGCTGCTAAACTCACAAAAGCTTTGCCTCCCAAGGTTACTCCTCAGGGAACTTCTACTGGTGCTCAGATCCTAACTTTAGCAGAGGATCTTATCTCATTAATTAGGGGCTCACAACCCCACCCGGACAGAGGCTCACATCCACCTCCAGATAAAAGGCCCAGTGTTGAGCCCTCTGATCCCCACTCCTCTGAGTCTTCTGTTGGCTCTGCCCTCTCGGACCATCAGGAGGAGGCTTTTTCGGCCTACGAGGATTCTGATGCTGAAGAATCCATTCCCTCGGCCTCCCCTCCTGAAGAGTTTTCCTTTGGGGAGACGCTGCATGCTATGAGAGAGCATTTCCAATGGCAGGGTCAGGATTTTTCAGACTCCAGGAAAAGATTAAGGACCTTTTTACATTTGCCTCAGCATAGGCCTTTAGCTATACCTCCTGTGTTAAATGTTATTGATGATGTGTACTCTGACTCTAGCACAGCTCCTGATTCTCTCCCTCCAGCTCCTGCCAAACCTGATAGGTACTATAGGGTCCCGGACTCTCACCTTCACCTGTACAAGGGCCAGGGTCCCGGACTCTCACCTTCACCTGTACAAGGGCCACTCTGCTGATCCTGAAACTATTTCTCAGGGCCCTAAAGGGGTTGCAGCTACCACTGCTAGAAATCCTCTACCCTCAGAGGGAGTCCAGAGCTTTAAAGAGATGGGGTAAAAAAGTGTATACTTCTGCAACTCTTTCTATGAGGGCATTAAATTGTCAATTTCATATGATACAGTACCAAGAGTATTTGTTAGATGAATTACATAAGAAACTGTCTTCCTCTGAACCCCTTGATCGCAAATCCCTTCAGGATCTGGTACATAACTCCCAGCAGGTTAGTAATCACTTTCTGCAGTGTGGTTATGATGCATTGGAAGCTTCATGTAGGTCAGCTATGACAGGTGCAGTCATACGTAGGCATGCTTGGCTGAAGGAACAATCTCTGCCAGACCATGTTAAAGCTAAACTTCTGGATGCTCCTCTGGAAAAACAGAAATTATTTGGTTCCACGGCTCAAGAGGTCTTAAAGAAATTTGAAGAAAAGGCAAAATCTGTGCAAACAGTCAAAGACTTTCTGCAAGTCCAACCACCAAGATTCAGCAGAAATTGGCCTACCAAGAATTGGTCCTTTCCGGATTCGGAAAGATTTCAGAGAGGCAGAAACAGACGTGCCAGAGGTAGAGGGTAAACTAGAGGCTCCAACAGAGGCTGTCAATGGCAGCCTCCAAACCAGAGTAGTAGTGCAGGATCAACAACTACTACACAAGGACAGACTCAATTACTTTGCTTTGACTCCGCCGACCAGGACTCAATTAGAAGCACCTTTGGGTGGAAAGCTTTCTTTATTCTCGGACAATTGGCACAGCAGTACAAGGGACAAATGGACACTGCAAATTATAGACGAAGGATACAGGTTCCATTTTCACACATTGCCAAAAAGAAAAGGCATGCCAGACCTGCCACCAAATCGAAGGGCAGAGGCCTTGAAACAAATCTCCAGCTTAATACAAATGAAGGCTATAGAAAAGGTTACTTTCTCAGAACAAGGCCAAGGATTTTATTCCAGACTATTCCTTGTTCCAAGAAAAGAAAATCAATGGAGGTCTATTCTCGACTTGTCAGCACTGAATACTTTTCTCATTGTGCCAAAATTCAAAATGCTGACTCTACAGCAACTCCTTCCCATGCTGGGCAAGGGGTCTTGGCTGGTGACTCTAGACCTCAAGGAGGCATACCTGCATGTCCCTATCAGACAAAGTTGCAGAAGACCCCTCAGATTTCTTGCAGGGTCAGAGCATTATCAATTCTCAGCATTACCCTTTGGCTTATCCACTGCGTCCAGAGTATTCACGAAATGCCTGGCATCAGTAATAGCACACTGCAGACTCCAGGGGATTCAAATCTACCCATATCTGGACGACTGCCTTATACAAGCGGACAACCAACAAACTCTGATAAAGGACTTAAATTATGCCATCAGTCTTCTGCAGGCCTTGGGATACACAGTCAACATGCACAAATCAAGACTTGTTCCATCCCAAAGAATAACCTTTCTGGGTGCGGATCTAGATACAACCACCCAAATGGCTTCTCACAGAAGAAACAGTCAACTACCGGATTACTTCAAGAATCTGACAAGACAAACTCAGATGACTGCAAGGAAAATCCTGCAGGCCCTGGGTTACATGGCATCCTGTTTTCTTCTGATTCCACAAGCAAGGCTACATATGAGAAAGCTACAGTGGTACCTAAGGAGTTTATGGACTCAGCACAGTCACAGTTTGGAAACTCTAATCCCACTCATTCCATGCCTTCACAAGGAATTTCTGTGGTGGGCTCAGGCCAGCCAGTCCAACAGAGGGCTGCCCTTCACAAAGCCAAAAACCTCCCAAACTATTACAACAGACGCTTCAGACCTAGGTTGGGGAGCACACATGGTGGGCAGAGGTATCCAAGGACAGTGGTCATGAAAGGAGCTACACATGCACATAAATCAAAAAGAAATGCTAGCAGTGATACACGCAATCGAGGCCTTCAAACTCTTTCTGCATCAAGGCCATCTACTAATAAGGACAGACAACACCACAGTTATGTGGTACATAAGCAAGGAGGTACCCATTCTTACCCTCTGTGCAGACTGGCAATGAATCTATGGGATCTTTCCCTGAAACTCAATATACAACTACAAGCTCAGTTTGTGCCAGGAAAGGACAATACACTGGCGGACAGCTTAAGCAGAAATATCATGGATGCACACGAATGGATGCTGCACCCAGACATTTTCCAACAGATAACACAATCTTGGGGGAGCCCGGACATAGATCTATTTGCTTCCTCCCACAATCAACTGAATAAATTCTGCTCAAGGACATACCACCCACAAGCCTGGAAAGTGGACGCCCTCTCTTTCAGCTGGAGAAATCTGAACGTGTATGCATTTCCTCCTCTTCCATTGATGTCCAAGGTGTTACTGAAGATCAGGTCAGAGCAGCCAAAAGTGATCCTGATAGCTCCGGACTGGCCAAGACAGCACTGGTACCCACTGCTAAGGAGCATGTCACATACGAAGCCATGGCACCTACCTCTATGGCCACTTCTACTGACACAGCACAGATACAAAACTCTCCACTCCAACCTGAAAACATTGCAACTAACAGTGTGGAGAATACCTTGATTCCTCCTCAGGATAAGCTATCCCAGAGAGTAAAGAATGTTATTCTGGAAGCACGCCGCCCTTCCACAAGGAAGACATACTCAGCAAAATGGAAAAGATTTCTCATCTGGAACACCACAAAGGGCCTAGATGCAACAATGATGAACATGGCACATATTCTGGAATATTTGGCAGAAATGTTCCACAATGGACTGTCTTACTCTTCTATTAAGATCCATGCTTCAGCAATTTCAGCAGAGTACAATACTGATCCCCCTGTCTTCTCTCATCCTCTCCTCCTCAGACAATTTCTAAGAGGGATCAAAAACATCAAACCTCCTAGGAAACCACCTGTACCTGCTTGGGACCTGAACTACGTGTTGGAAAAACTAACACTGCCTCCATTTGAACCAGCAGCATCTGCAGATCTACAGTACCTCTCATGGAAGACTACTTTCCTTCTGGCAATAACCTCAGCAAGAAGAGTTTCAGAATTGCAGACCCTGATGTCAGTTCAGCCATTTATTATTTTCCATCAGGATAGAGTTTCATTAAGAACTAATCCTACTTTTATGCCAAAGGTGGTATCCAGGATTTCATTGAATCAAGCCATTCACTTGCCTACCTTCCCAAATCCACAGAACAAAGAGGAGAAACTGCTGCACACCTTGGACATTCACAGACAGTTGCGCTGCTACTTGGACAGAACTAAAGGTTTCAGAAAAACTGACCAGCTGCTGGTAGCATATGCGGCTGGTTCTCAAGGAAGGGCAATTTCCAAACAGACAATTTCAAAATGGATAGGAAATTGCATCCGCTTTTGTTACTCATTTCATGGAAAGACTGTACCAACCAACATTAGTCCTCGCTCTACGAGAGCCACTGCCACCTCCACAGCATTCTTAAGAGGGGTGGCTACAAAAGACATTTTAGAAGCTGCCACATGGAGCTCCGTGCATACATTTGCCAAGCATTACAATTTACCTTTCTATTCCAGATCCAGAGCAGGCTTTGCTACGGCTGTCCTGCAGGTTATCTTAGCTACACCATCCTTTTCCTAGTACCTCCACCCCCAGATTGGCTATGGTATTCTACCCATATGTGATGACTACAGATGCATCCTTGAAGGACATAGTACAGTTTTGTACCTACCATAAATGTAGATGTCCGATAGGTATGCATCTGTAGTCAGATTTACCCTCCCTCCTTCCCCTCTGTGGTACTCCTAGGGTGCATATATATATATATATATATATATATATATATATATATATATATATTTTTTTTTTTTGCAAATGTTTGGATTTTTTATTGCATTTTTCCAAATTTAGCCTTCATAGAGGGCACCTGGCATCTGGGGCAAGAAAAACTGAGGAAGATGGCGCCGGCTGACGCTTTTATACCCCAGGCGTTGTGACGTCGGGGAAAGAGCAACATCAGCCAACGCCGGACCCAGACTTTGGAATCCGGCCGACCGAGGGGCTGCCTGAGGCAGGACAACCCATATGTGATGACTGCAGATGCATACCTATCGGACATCTACATTTATGGTAGGTACAAAACTGTTCTTTTCCCACCCTCCATCCCCCTTGTCTCTCCTTCTTTCTCTTTCTCACTCCTTACAGGGATTTTTGGTATTTACTTTCTACTGGTGGTGGTCTTCCACCATAACCTAGCTCCCTATTTGGGGGCTCCTGACATTTGAGGCAAGAACTGATGTAATGGCGTCGACTGCCTGATTATTTTTTTTTTTTTTTTACCATTGACGACCTGACGTCAGTCTTGGAACAACAGCAACCGATGCAGAAATAGTAAGACACTGGTATTCAGATCAACTGAGGGTTACCCCTGGCAGTATAAACCAAGTGTGATGACTGCAACAGTGAATACACTCTGACATCTACATTTATGGTAAGTGTGCACAACTGTACCTTCTGCCAAGGGCAGTTGCTTATAGGCCTAGGTTGGGGTGTCTTATGAGGTTTATTTCCTACCTTATTTTCCCTTTAGTACTTGACTTAGAACTGTATGCTTCAGCATTCAGTCTAGTGGGCAAGGAATTTGAAATGTTCATTGTGGTACCCTGCTGCAGTCATCACACTTGGGTTATCCTGCCGTCAGGCGGTCCCACAGTCTGCCCGAATTCCAAAGTCTTGGTCCAGCATCTGTTGCTGTCGCTTCTTCCCTGACGTCAGAGTGCCAGGGGTATATCAGAGGCATCCAACACCATTTTCTTCAGTCTTTCTTGCTGCGCGGTGCCCGAAGCAGAAGCAGTTCGCAAGCGCCGGTTGGCCGACACCTGAGATTTTCGAATCGAGTTTCAGTCCAAAGTCTTCAAAGCTAAGTACCCGTTTGGGAACCTTTTCTTGCCTCAGTCCGATGTCAGAAAAAGTTAACAATTGCATTTCTTGTGGGAAGCAAATACCTCATAAGGACTTTCATTCTTTTTGTATACCTTGCCTAGGCCCAGACCACGACGGCACTGGTTGTTGGTTTTGTGCTAGGTTCAATAAGCGAACTATAAAGCGACGCTTTGATTTCGCATGACACTACTTCGGTAGAAAATTTAATTACACTATGCTGTCGGAGCAACCGACTACCGGCGTGCATAAAAAACGCAAGGATAAAGACAGGCAGCCTAGATCCAAGCCAGACTCCGAGGCCTCGGCTGGGCCGGTCGCCGGCTCTCCGGTTTTCAGTGAGGCGCCTACACAGCCCCTGGCTACCGCTGAATTGGGTCCCCAGGCCGCTTCGGATCCCCCAGCAGAGAGTTCTAGGCCGACGCAGCCTTTTTCCTTAGGCCCTACCGACGACATTACACTAGGGGAAGCCGGTGCTGTACAAACACCTTCGGTTTCTGAAGGTGTCTTCAGACCGACTACCCTCACCATAAAATCTTATGCTAAGCTTAAGACTCCTCTAAAGCCAGAAAAGCCTGCACTTCAGTCTCCAGGTCAAGGCCCTATGCCTAAGAAACATGCTTAAAATGGCTAAAGATTTGATTTCTTTGATCAGGGGTTCCCAACCCCCCCAGACAAAAGGCCTAGACAAGAGGAGGATTATGCCTCCTCTTATCAAGTGTCCTGTTTCCTCAGGCTCCTCTGAGGAACAGAATTACTCCTTTCCCCCTTATGAAGATTCTGATGCTGAAGACTCCATTCCCTCAGCTTCTCCCCCTGAAGATTATTCCTTTGGGGAAACCTTACACACCATGAGGGAACTTTTCCACTGGGAAGGTCAGTACTACTCTGACTCAAAGAAAAGGCTCCGAGAGTTTCTTTTACTCCCCCAGCACAGACCACTTGCTATCCTCCCAGTTTTGGACATTGTGGATGATGTCTTCTTAGAATCTAGTCTAAATCCAGACTCTCTGCCTCCTGCTCCAGCCAAACCAGATAGATACTATAGAGTGCCTGACTCACACAAATTCCTTTACAAAAGCCCTGCTGCTGACCCAGAGACAATCTCCCAGGGTCCCAAAGGGGCTAAGGCTTCTATGGCAAAAAATCCTGTACCCTCAGAAAGGGACTCCAGAGCACTAGATAGGTGGGGGAAGAAGGTTTACACCTCAACTACGCTGGCTATGAGAGCACTAAATTGTCAATTTCACATGCTTAAATACCAGCAATTCCTAATGTCTCAAATAAAACAAAAGATGGGCACGTGCCCTCAACAGTCTGAATTCAAGGAAATGCAGGATCTTTTGCATGCAGCTGAACAGGTGGGCAAACGTACTTTACAATGTAGTTTTGATTCCTTGGAAGCTTCCTCTAGAGCAGCTGTTACTGGGTCTGTTATACGTAGGCATGCTTGGTTAAAGGAACAATCTCTGCCTGATCATGTTAAAGCAAAGTTACTGGATGCACCCTTACAGCAGGATGTCTTATTTGGGGTTAAAGCAGTGGAGGAGGTTTTAAAGAAAATGGAGGAAAAGGCAAAATCTATGCAGACGGTCAAAGATTTCTTACAGGTACAGCCCCCACGCTTCAGCAGAAATGGGCCAACAAAAAATTGGTCCTTTCCAGCTTCTGACAGACCACAGAGGGGTAAATACAGGCGCCCAAGGGGCAGAGGACAAGCGCAAATCCCTTACAAACCTCGCCAATGGGGCACTACAACACAGAAGGGAGGAGAAGACAGGTCCCAAACCACTAGAAGGCAAACACAATGACTTAAAACCTCATACTGCCAAGCAAAACTCTCTTGGCAGCTCCCTTGGGAGGAAAATTAACACTTTTTGCAGACAACTGGCGCATCATCTCAAAGGACAAATGGGTCTTAGACATTATCTCACACGGATACAGATTTCATTTCCACACCTTGCCAAGGATAAGAGGAATGCCAAACCTGCCACAAAATCAATGGGCAGAGGCACAAAAACAAATTACAGCTCTCATGGACATGAGAGCCATTCAACTGGTACCTACACAGGAGTAAGGCCAAGGATTTTACTCGAGGCTCTTTCTAGTCCCCAGAAAGGACAATGCTTGGAGACCTATTCTGGACCTTTCAATTTTAAACACCTTCTTGCAAGTACCCAAATTCAAGATGCTAACACTACAGCAGCAGCTTCCCATGTTGGGCAAGAAAGCTTGGCTAGTAACGTTGGACCTCAAGGAGGCATACCTGCATGTCCCTATCAGACAAAGTTGCAGAAGATACCTCGGTTTCATTGCAGGTTCAACCCATTACCAATTCTCTGCACTGCCCTTTGGCTTATCTACTGCGCCCAGGGTCTTCACAAAATGTCTGGCATCAGTAATTGCATACTGCAGACAAAGAGGAATTCAAATATACCCATACCTGGACGACTGTCTCATCCAAGCAGAAAGCAAGGACGTTCTCTTACAACACCTGGCTTTTATAAAACCTCTTCTAAGTTGCCTAGGGTACACAGTAAACGAAAAGAAATCAAAACTAGTGCCCTCACAAAATGACATTCCTGGGTGCCAGCTTGTGCCAGCTTGAATACAACGGCGCAGATGGCTTATCTGACGTCAGACAAACAACTACAATTAACTCAATACTTCAGAACAATGGCAACAAAGACCCAACTCCCTGCAAGAAAAATTCTGCAGGCCTTGGGCTTCATGGCATCTTGCATACTACTAATACCATTTGCAAAACTGCATATGAGGAAATTACAATGGTATCTAAAAAGCGTATGGACTCAACACAGCCACAGCTTGGAAACTATGATAAATCTCATTCCCTGCCTTCAACAGGAGTTTCTATGGTGGTCACAGGCATGTCACCTCCACAAGGGTCAGCCTTTCACCCTACCCCCAGCCAGGCAAACTATGACAACAGATGCATCGGACTATGCCTGGGGGCACACATGGTAGGGCGGTGCGTTCAAGGCATATGGGCAGCAGATCAAAGGAATCTGCACATCAATCAAAAAGAAATGCTAGCTGTACAAAATGCTCTGACAGCCTTCAAGGACCTCTTACATCCAGGACAGCTTATCATAAGGACAGACAACACCACAGTAATGTGGTACATAAACAAGGGGGGTACACACTCCTACCCTCTACACACTCTTACCCTCTATGCAGGCAAGCAATGTCCTTGTGGAAAACAGCACTGGCTTACCAAGTTCATTTACAAGCTCAATTCCTGCCAGGAAAAAAAAAACACATTGGTAGACGACCTAAGCAGAAACATCATGGATCCCCACGAATGGAAACTGGATCCACAAGTATTCACAATGATAACTCAAAAATGGGGGCTCCCAGACATAGACCTGTTTGTCAGCCCTCAAAACTATCAGCTAACAAAGTTTTGCACAAGGACTTTTCACCATCAAGCTTGGAAAGTGGACGCTCTCTCATTCAGTTGGAAAATGCTAACTGTATATGCCTTTCCTCCACTACCCCTTCTCACAAAGGTGCTACTGAAAGTCAGGATGGAGAGACCCCGAATGATATTCATTGCCCCAGACTGGCCACTCCAGCACTGGTACCCACTATTAAGGAATATGGCCCAGGGCCCACCATGGATTCTACCACAAATTACCCACCTGCTCACACAGCAAGACAATCCGATGCTACACAGCCAGCTCAAAACCTTAAACTTGGCTGCATGGCAAATCACCTAAGCAACCAGCCAGCTCCTCTCACAAGCTGTTATGGAAGTTATTCTGGAGGCCAGGAGGCCTAGCACCAGGAAAGCCTACTCAGACAAATGGAAAAGGTTTTGCGCCTGGAACCAAGCTAAAGGCCAAAATACCCCTCAGCCAGACATACCTCAGATTTCGCAATATCTAGCCGAGATGCTACACAAAGGGCTTTCTTTTTCGTCTATTAAAATCCACGCCTCAGCTATTTCTGCTCACTACAACATGGATCCTCCCTTATTTTCACATCCACTCCTGAGACAGTTTCTCAGAGGGGCCAAAAACATTAGGCCTCCCAGGAGAGCGTCGACGCCTACTTGGGACCTCAACTTTGTTCTGGAAAAACTCACGCTACCTCCTTTTGAGCCAGCTTTCTCAGCTGATTTAAAGTTTATATCATGGAAGACTGCCCTGCTGCTAGCAATCACTTCAGCTAGAAGAGTTTCGGAGCTTCAGGCACTAATGGCAGTAGTCTTTCCTCATTTTTCATCAAGACAGAGTTTCTCTACGAACTAACCCCTTCTTTATGCCTAAGGTGGTATCCAGTGTGGCTCTAAATCAAACCATTCATTTACCCACCTTCTTTCCAAATCCACAGAACAAAGGAGAAAGACTCCTGCATTCCTTGGACATTCACAGACAGCTACGTTACTGCTTGGATAAAACTAAGGTTTTCAGAAAATCTGACCAGCTTTTTGTATCCTATGCTACAGCATCACAAAGAAAGGCTATCTCAAAACAGACCATTTCGAAATGGATAGGACATTGCATACATTTTTGCTACACCCACCATGGAAAACCAGTTCCTGCTACCATAAGGCCCCACTCTACCAGGGCAGCAGCTACATCTACAGCCTTCCTCAGGGGGGTGCCAACTGCAGTTTTGCAGGGCCTTCTAGCCTCCTCTAACCCTGTTTGACTCCACCTCCCATCCTTAGCTTTGGTATTCTATCCAAGTGTGATGACTGCAGCAGGGTACCACGATGAACATAGTACAGTTTTGTACCTACCATAAATGTAGATGTTAGAGTGTATACCCTGCTGCAGTCCAGGTTACCCTCCCTCCATCCCCTCTGGACTAGCTGAACTGATCTCTTCCACTATATTCTTTACTACCTCTGCGGTGTATTTACTTGTACCTAAGGATTGTGGCGTTGGATGCCTCTGATATACCCGTGGCGCTCTGACGTCAGGGAAGAAGCGACAGCAACAGACACTGGACCAAGACTTTGGAATTCGGGCCGACTGCGGGACCGCCTGACGGCAGGTTAACCCAAGTGTGATGACTGCGGCAGGGTATACACTCTAACATCTACATTTATGGTAGGTACAAAACTGTACTTTTTGATGCATTTGTACACCCTTCATGCTAGCATGTTAACTTTTATTAAGGGAGGATATGCGCGAAAGTGGAAAGTGCCTGAGCTTTGTAGCTTGCCTGGATGTATGGATAAGTCCCATTTGTGAGGAGTAATACAGCAGTGATCTACTCAAACAGCTACCTTTTATGAAAGTTATTCACGCAACTGTAATTAAGTACATCATTTTTTGTAGTGGTATACATCGCTTCGGAGTATTTTCTTCTTTGCTTGCTGACAATCATGTCTGCACCATCAGCCATGCCAGCTCATTCCCCCAGCCTGGATATTCTCTAGTGAGGGCAGTGTCTAGTTGGGGAAGTTGTCATGCAGATAGACCTAGTGGTAATAATTGCAGTTTCTGGTAGCCTGGCATGGGGGTGTATATTTAGGTTTAACCCCTTCCATGGGCATGGCTAACAGATAACCCACCTTACTTTGGGGACTGCAGTTATTTCCTTGATGTGGGTGTACTGTCCTGTGTGCTTTCAATGAATGTTATCACTTAAGTGGCTTAGTGGCAGAATGCCACCACTCCTTCTTTGGGTGATTGTGGCATTGAATGGCCCTGTATTGCCCCCTTCCTACCCAGGATGGACATGACCATCTTGTCCTGCCATTATTGTCAAGTGTCTGAGCTGCTAACTGATCTCTGGTCACCTAGAATATAGTTAAGACTTTATCCTTCTGTGCCAGTGGAATCTGCTGCTGGTGAGGAACTTTATTCTTGTTTGGCTGGGTATGCCTGTGGTACAGTTAATGTACAGATGAGACCAACATCAGCTCAGATTATTTGAGAGCCTTTCTAGAGCTCTTCTCGGGTGACCTAACTTTCCAGGTTGTATGACTGTGATTGACCGTCTTTGAGAAAGACGTAATGTTGTACTGAACTGGGCATCTGCCTCACAGATGACTGCTTTAAATACTTTCTTGACATTCTTATTACAGAATTTTGAACTGAGTCACTTTCCCCCTCCTTTGTGCCACAACAGTTTTACTGGGGTTGTAACTGGGGGTGGTGGGGGTAGTTAAGGAGCTGCTTTTTAGCTGAATTTGTCATATAAATAAGTAGCAGTGTTCAAAGCAGCCTCCTGTTATCATAGCACTGATGTTTTAAATGCAAGCAAAATTGCACTGGCATTTCAAGTTGCTCTAAATATTATTTTTATTTCTGAACAGTGGGGCAGTTCTACTTCCTGATCCGTAAGCGAATACACCTGCGAGCTGAAGATGCTCTGTTCTTCTTTGTTAACAATGTAATTCCACCTACCAGTGCCACGATGGGACAGCTTTATCAGGTCAGTTTTTGCTCTTAGTGGCATCTTTGCCCATGTTTTTGAAGAAGCTGAACAGTTTAACATTGTGGTGGTATCCATTTGGTTTGCAAGCAGCCTATAGTACTAAGGCACACCTGAAGGTAGTAGCTTTTGAAATGCACTGGTCTTGCAGAACTGCAGTTTTTATAGTTCAGTATTCCCCCCTTCTTTATTTACCTATAACTACAACAGAAATCCTATACATTTAACTCATTATAGCTGATTGATGCCTCCAGGTGCTTCTGAAGTTGCACCCTATTAATACTTCTAGGCATCAAATATTGCTTGTTTATATTTACATCAATAATTCTGTAACCTTACTACATACAAAGTATTAAAATATGTCCTCGTAAAGTGAGAGGAGTTGTGTTATTGTATGAGGAAGTCGGGAGTGTCAGAGAAGTATGTAAGAATGGTACAGGATATGTACACGGGTAGTGTGACAGTGGTGAGTTCTGTGGTGGGAGTGACTGATGCGTTTAAGGTTGAAGTGGGATTACATCAAGGATCAGCTCTGAGCCCTTTCTTATTTGCAATGGTGATGGACAGGTTGACAGACGTGATCAGAAAGGAGTCCCTGTGGACTATGATGTTTGCAGATGACATTGTGATCTGTAGTGAGTGTAGGGAACAGGTGGAGGAGACCCTGGAGAGGTGGAGATATGCTCTAGAGAGAAACGGAATGAAGGTCAACAGGACTAGGATAAGAATATATGTGTGAGAATGAGAGGGAGGATAGAGGAATGGTGAGGATGCAGAAAGTAGAGGTGGCGAAGGTGGATGAGATCAAAAACTTGGGATCAACAGTTCAGAGTAATGGTGTGTGTGGAAGAGAGGTGAAGAAGAGAATGCAGGCAGGAAGGAGTGGGTGGAAAAGTGTCGTGAGTGATTTGTGACAGTCTAGTACCAGTAAGTGTGAAAGGGAAGGTCTACAAGAGGGTAGTGAGACCAGCTATGTTATATGGGTTGTAGACAGTGGCATTGACAAAGGCAGGAGTCCAAGCTGGACATGGCAGAGTTAAAGATGTTAAGATTTGTACTGGCTGTGATAAGGGTGGACAGGGTTAGGAATAAGTATATTAGAGGATCAGCACAGGTTAGAAGGTTTGGAGACTAAGCCAGAGAGGCAAGATTACGTTGGTTTGGACATATGCTGAGGAGGGATGCAGAGTATATTGGGAAAAAGATGCTAAGGATGAAGCTGCCAAGTAACAGGAAAAGAGGAAGGCCTAAGATAAGGTTTATGGATGTGGTGAGAGAGGATGTGCAGGTGGTTGGTGTGACCGAGCAAGATGCAGAGGACAGGACGAAATGGAAATTGATGATCCATAATGGGAGCAGCCGAAAGAAGATGATCTTAGTGTATATAATGGCAAACTCAACTGTGTGGATAGTTAACATCTGTCTGTTATGGGTAAAGAGATACTAATTGTTGCTCATATAATAATTTTTATTTTGTGATAAATGTCATGTTTTTTCTAAATGTCTCGACAACCAAGTAACACGCAGAACTGCTTAGCCCATATGAAAGCTCTCAGCTGGATGGAACAAAATGCTGATGACAGTATGTGTAACTTCAGTGATTGCTGGGATTATTGTAAGTTTACAAAATTACAAACTTAATAGTTATTGTCTATTGTGACTTATTAAATTTAATTTAAGACTTAGAACCTGAAGAATACTGCCACTGTAAGAATAGTTTGCCATTTATAATTCAGTAATCTCCCTGGTTCTAGAGATGTGGACATTTTGTTAGAATCAAATTGTCTACATATTTCAGTCAAAAAGCTTGGGCTACACCCATTGGATGTTGCAGTTCAAATTTCTAAGGTCTATTGGAGGGAATGAGTTAATGAAGTTTTTTTTTTTTTTTTGGGGGGGGGGGGGGGCAGTGGTTCCAACCAGATCCCCATGCTCTGGTTATACTCACTTGGTGTTGATGCATGCTGTTGTCATTGGTCCTGCGCCTGTACCAGCCCAATACTTGAGCTTCCATTTTTTGTACTAATTGCTCAGTTTGGATTATAGTTGTAGTGTTTGTATTATTATTTTTTCCTCCTCACTGAAGAAGGCGTATGCCGAAACTAGTCTGAGGACTTGAGTATTTATGTTGGTGCGTTTACCAGCACCTTTTTGTCTACAATAAACTATTGGAACTACATTTGCTGGCCTTTGGTGTGTTTTATGTAGTGTTTGTATGCCACTCTGTTGTGCTTAGACAGAAATCCTGTGCGTGCCAGAACAAGCAACCAAAGCCTGTACTGGAATTGCCTGTGCTATAGCTGTAGGAGGAGCATGATACTGGGCATTACCACAGGTGCCAGATGTTTGACCCTACCACTTGACACCAGAGAGAGAGAAATGACTTTCTCTTGTGTCCTAAAAGGTGCTGGTGGGTGGTTGCATTGGGATAGGCATAAGCTAGGCATCAGTAAGAGACTTGCCACAAGGTTCAAAGCATTGAGGGTAGGTTGAAGATTAGTGCTGAGTTAAGTGTGTAACTGTACTGCTAAGGGGGATTTCTAGACCCATTAATGTTAAGTGTTCTAGGTAAACAAGCTATCATTAGTCTCCCCCTACTGGAAGAGGTGTGCTCCCAGTGGTTTCCTTTCTTATGGGGAAGTGTGCATTGAGAGTGACCAGCACCTCACAGCCTCAGTTTGATTGGCTGGACCTTGAGGCCGTTCAAATGACCTTTGGGAGCAGTCTGTCAGGTTATCCAATCTGTGAGCGTTTGTGGCAGACTTCTCCCTTCAAAGACTATTCCCCAAGCCCAAGGGGGCTGTCTGTTTTGATAGTGTGACATTATGTTGTCACTCTAGGACTTGTAGTTAATCCTAGCCTGTTTGTGTGGTGGGTGCTTGAGTTGCCCATGTGTGACTTCACTCTTGTGTAATGTAGACTGATGGCAAAAGCAAGCCTAATGTAAGCCTCTTTCTCGTGTGTGCTCCCTTTGGTACTTGCACATTCTTGCATAGGTTCCTTCTCATCTGAGGCACAGTAAGTGTCATGTGCTTGCCCTTGCCCTTAGCCTTAAGCGAGTCCCTAATAAAGCCCATGCTTTGAGGTAATGGCTGGTGTGATACTTCTGCATTTGTGTTCTTTTGAGGAGTCAGTGGACCCAGTCCATTATCTTTGAGATGTTCCTGCTTTTGACACTTTATAAACTGTTGCGGTCAAAAAATGACAACTTTTGCTTCTGTCCCTTCCCCCAGAAACATTTTGCTGTACATCTAGATTAAAGAAAAATTTTGAGGCAGTCTTAATAGACATGGAAATGGACACCCCTCTTTCATTCATTCCTTTTGTAGGAGGGAGAAGGCCCCATGAGGTCATGGCTTTGGCAGGGTGGGTGAGGCTTTCTGTTTTGAAATCCAAAGTTGCAAATGCAGAGTTAACAGATTTTTATTTGTGGGGTGAGGTTATGGAGGGCTTTGTTCCCTATATCCCACCCCTTGTTCACACCCCATATTTCTTTGCAGATTTCTTACAAAGGTCCAACACTTCATAGTGAGGGCAAAAATACACTTACACAGAAATGAAAGTTATTTTTTATTTGCAATTTTGTCCTCTGTTAGAAGGAAAACCCTGGAGGTGAAGATGCAGTGGAGGTGGAACTTTGACTAGGCTTAAGTCATCTGTGCCTTCTGATCCTCCATTATCATCTTATGCCATTTGCAATGCCTAGAGATGCAGATGTTGCAGTATACTGTGATGTTTCAGTGGATTCACTCACCATATGCTAGCAGATAACTTTATGGTGTTGGGACATCTGCTCCAGAATGTAGAGTGCATTAGTCAGCCACATTATCTCCAGTTCTAATGCAGGATACTGTTTGAGACGTGGAGCCATGTCAGCCTCTCACACAGTACAAGGGAAGGTGGTCCCTTTAGAGAGGGGGGGGGGGGCTGTGTATCTTCATGTTACAGCTTACAGCTGTTTTTGACACTGAAGGTGTTGTAGATGATCCACCTTCTATAATCTCTTCTAATTTAACCATGCCGACTGCCCTGTATTGTGGCATCCAAATTAATGGGGTGGGGGCCAGTGCAAGTGCTTCCCTTTTTTAGGCTGGAAGTGATCATTTGGCTGTAGCCAGTAGACAAGGGCATAGTTCCTTCAGCATTTCCCTTCTCTGAAGAAGTGAATGACCTCACAGATGCACACTGAGCTAGTTTTCCAGTCCTGTCTTGGATTCAGAGGCAGAGTTTGGCCCAAGTTGACTTAAAGTGATGTACAAAGTTAGTTTTTGTTCCGAGTATATACTCTTCTTTTCTGTGTGATGTAGCAGCAATGGATATTCAGAGGTGGACATCTTCATTCTGCAGAATGGGGGACTCGCTGCATACCTTCCCGTCATTCCTACTAATTTCATGCCTCAGAACTAATTTTCATTGCCTGATGTTGGCCAATAAAGGCTTGATTTCAGGCATTCACATCCCTGATGATCAGGAAGTGCTGTGGTTCTGGCCAAGGATATGTCTCCCACCCAGACAGCATTTGAACTCTGTATGAGGATAGTAATAATAATAAATCTGATGCTGAGTCTTCATTCAATACTTGACCGTGGGCTCATTTCTGAGCCTCAGAACAGACTCTGCCATTTTTTTCCAGCTTGGCCTCCCAAAACTCTCGAGCTAGGCTCTACCCATAATGCTCCTCACTAAATTACCTCAGATCTTGTTTGCCACATTGTGGTGTCAGATGTGTTCAACCAATCTCTCGAGGCTTGAAAGTATATTGTTGTGAGTTTTGCATTTTTTTTTGTCCTTATCTTTTATAATTATATTCTTCCTTTTCTGTATTTCTACCCGCTCATCATATAAGCGAGTGCATGACTCTTTTCTTCCCCTTACTTCGTTTTCTACTGTTAGGTAATCTAACGTTCCATTGTTGGTACTTCCTTTCCCTGCTTCTTTTACCACAAGGTAATCTATATTACCATCATTGGTGATTTTTCTCTTTTCTATTCAGACTCTCTCTCTCTCTCTGTCCTGTGTGGTGTATTAACGTGGCTTAGGCCCCTTTTTTTTTTTTTTTTTTTTTTTTTGTCTATGGCCGATAAGTCTACTAAGGGCACCGCACCTCTGGGTTTGAAGTGCCAAAAATGTGATAGGAAAATGCCCATCTTGGATGGACACACCTTTTGTGTTTACTGTCTAGGTTCTGTCCATCTCCAGGAGAATTGTGCTATTTGTCATGGTTTTTCCACCAGAACCTTGACAGAGTGGAGAAACTAGCTTATTTTAAAGGCACTACTGAAGGGTGATTTTGAAGAGGTGATATCTGGTCTCAAGACTGAAGCCAGCTCTTCCTCCTCCTCTTCTAAAACTAAACAAATTATCGCATTTGGTTTCAACAAGTTTCTCGGAACTGCCTGCAAAATTGACCAAACCTCCGTTGGTGTCGATTGCATCTTTGGCACCGATAGGTAAAGATGACTTAACTTTGACTCTAACTTCAGTGCAGACATCTGAAGCTTCGGTACCAACTGTACCCTTGGTACCAAAGCAGCTTCAGCTTATTACATTACCAAGGACTTCTTACTCTCCATCGGCTGACCCGTTTGACCGTCCACCAAGGCCACCTATGTCCCCATCAGCTTCCTCTATTTGGTCTTCTAAGAACCTTTCCAAGTCCAGATATGAGATGGATCAACCAGCTCCTGACGGCGTGGGGATTGCCTCCACCCTTGGTTCCAAGCCAACTTGGCTCCAGTGCCGGTCCTTTCTTGACACCCATTCAGATTCCTCCTCCGACTCCAAGATTTCGGAGCCCCTGGCACTGACTTTCCTGTATCCTACTGCCTTGTGACGGTTAGAGCTCCTTCTCTGGCACTGATAATTGCCTTGAGCTCTTCTGGTTTTTGGAAACTGAGACCTCCCGAGGGTGAGGCTTTGTTGCTAGTTCCGAGGGGCAGAGTTAGACTTCAATACTTTCGGAGCCCTCCATGCCCCTCGGGGACTTGGCATTTGTAAGCTTGGCCTTGGCTTCTGCCACAAAAGTGGCTTCCTCGGTGCTTGGTGGGACCATGGTTCTGAAGGAGTCTATTTCATTTACGGGCTCCCATCCCTCTATGGGGGTCCTGCCTTTCAGGCCATGGAGAAGGCTTTGTCCATTGTTGACTCAGTCTATGCCATCCCTGTCGGGCCAAATGTCTTGTACATCCTGTCAACCGGAGCTTCCTCCAGGCTCATCCCTGGGGCAGAGGCACAGAAGCCTCAGGAATGATCCATCAAGGTGATTTCTTCGGATTTCTCTTCAGAACATTGCACCAAAGAGGTACCTTTTGACAGAAACGTGCAAGAGGAAGCACTTTAACTCCCTGGAAGAGTATTTCACAGAGGATGCTGATTTTGATGAAGAGGAAGGTTCCCCTTGGTCACTCCCTAATTGCTTCCTTCTGGGACATCGTAGAAATTCTGAAGCAAAGTAGTGGTTGGATTTCCCTCTAACTTTTCTCAGAGGAATCTGTATACCTGGAGACTTTCTGTGCCCAGCCGTCTACATCTTGGATCTCTCCACCCGCTGACGAGCTTATTAAATTGATTGCTCAGCAGGCCTGGAAGATTCCTGATTCGATAGAGCCAATCACCAAGAGACCTGCACATATTCTGTCTGCCCCCAAGGATGAAGAACACTGGGCCAAGGGAATTCCTGTAGATGCCATGGTTGATAGCAGCAGCCACCAAAAAGGAGCTTGCAGAAGAAAATTCTACTATTCATTCTCCTGACAAGGAGTCTAGGACTATGGATAGGTTTGGGAAGCACGTATACGCTGCTTCGACCTTAGCTCTCAGGTCGTTGAATTATATGACACACTTCACTAGTTTGCAGAGAGATCTGATCAAAGAGATTTCAGACACTTTCTCAGGTGCAGTAGCTGAAGGGGTCCAAGATAAGTTACCTGTCAGCTCGCCACCTTTGAATCTATTTCTAATTTGTCCATGAGGCCAGTTGCCCATGTAGCTGAAGGGACGACGAGAGCAGCAGGTTCAGGCATAGCCATCAGGAGACGCACCTAGATGCACTTGTGTGACTTTGCGGAGCCATTTAAATCTTCTTTTGTCAATGTTCCATTTGACGGATCATCTCTGTTTGGACCCAAAGTTTGACACACTAGTCAAATGTGAGGAAGATGGGAAGTCTTTCTGCTGTGGGTGAACGCTTCTCCATTCCTCAACGGCCCTATTCTAGGAACCAGAGAAGTGGGAGGCTGTGCTTCAAAAAGACCCCAAGGGCCTTTCCAAGACTCACAGGGCAAGGGCTTCTCCCAGGGCAGAGGGAGAAGTAATAATGGAAGATGCCATCCAAGAGGCAGAAGTGGCCCACAGAACCAGGGGCCTAGAGATTTCTTCTCGGGTAACTCCTACCAGTGCTCCTGAACAGAGACCCGATTGCCTTCCTCTAGAGGGAGTCAGGAGACTATTATCCCTGTACCAATCTGCCTGGCTACAAATGACATCTGACAAATGGGTGCAGGGAAACCTTTAATGAGTGGTACATCATTCCCCTTTCAACAAAACCAAAACAAACAAAAGATACTCCCGGACATTCTACCCAGTCACAGGGAAGCAGCAGTCTTAGAAATCCAAAAACTGCTCGACAAGAGAGTCATCCAATCAGTCCCATCAGACCAGAAAGGATCCGGAATCTACTAAAGGTTCTTTTTAGTGCCCCAAAAAACAGGAGACTGCAAACTGATTTTGGATCTCAGCCAGTTGAACAAATCGGATCAAAAATCCTAATTCTGGATGGTGTCTGTACAGTCAATACTTCCATTTTTGGAAAAAGATGACTGGATGTGCTCAGTAGATCTTCAGGATGTGTATTACCACATAAAAATGGACAAGTGCTCTGGAAGATTCCTGTGCTTCTTGCTGGGAGCCAGTCACTATCAGTTCAGGACACTGCCCTTTGGCCTCATCAAATGCATGGCAGTGGTAGCAACGCATCTCAGACTGCTAGACATCAGAGTGTTTCCATATCTTGACGACTGGCTCCTTACTGCTACCACCAAGCATCGGCTTGTAAAGTTAAGAGATTACACCCTTCATCTTTGCACCATCTTAGGAATTACAATAAATCCCATTTGGAAACCACACAACAGCTAGAATTTATTGGAACTATACTAGACACAGTCGCGGGATTTGCATCATTCCCATTAGAAAGGCTTCAGAGGATCAGATCAGAAGTAAACCACCATTCAGAAAGTACAGTTGTGTACACTTACATAAATATAGATGTGCGAGTGTATTCACTGTTGCAGTCATCACACTTGGGTTATCTGCCTGCAGGTAGCCCTCAGTTGGCCCGAATAACAGAGTCTTGGGATTTCTGCATTGGATGCTGTCACCTCATCCATGATGTCAGGTTGCTAGGGGTATAAATCATAAAGCAGACGCCATTACATCAGTTTTTCCTTGTTCTAGATGTCAGGAGTCCCCAAAATAGGAAGCAACCAAATGGTGTGGAACACCTCCAGTAAAAAGTAAATACCATTTCCATAAGATATGGCCAAAAAAGGATAGGTAGAAAGTATAGAAAGACAGGGGGGCAAGAGGGATGGTAACCAGGACTGCAACATTGATTACAGTCTAACATCTACATTTATGGCAAGTGTACACAACTGTACTATGTTCTTAGTGTTTCACTGTTGCAGTCATCACACTTGGGTTGATTCCCAAAGCTGAGGAAGGGAGGAGGCAGTCACGAAGTAGTAGGGCTGGCTAGCAGGCCTTGTAAGACTGCTGTGGCAAATCCAGCTCTGGATTTAGAAAAGATAGGCAAGTGGTAATGCTTAGTGAAGGTGTGTACAGAACTCCAGGTAGCAGCTTCCAGGATGTCCCTGGTAGGGACTCCCCTGAGAAAAGCTGTAGAGGTTGAGGTAGCGCTAGTGGAATGAGGCCTGATCCCCTGTGGGGTAGGTTTTCCATGGTGTTTGTAGCAGAAATGGATGCAGTGTGCTATCCATTTAGAAATGGTTTGCTTTGAAATGGTCTTGCCCTCTGCCCCTGTAGCAAAGCTGACTAGCAGCTGGTCAGATTTTCTGAAACGTTTAGTCCTGTCAAGGTAGAACCTGAGCTGGGTGTGCACGTCCAAGAGGTGCAGGATCCTTTCCCCTTTACTCTGAGGATTAGCAGGATCCTTTCCCTTTTATGCTGAGGATTAGGAAAAAAGGTTGGCAAATGGATGGATCGGTTTAAAGCCACACTGGATACCCCCTTGGGCATAAAAGATGGGTTAGTCCTGAGGGAAACCCTGTCCGCATGGAAGATAGTGAAGGGTTCCACAGCCATAAGGGCCTGTAACTCAGGCACTCTTCTTGCTGAAGTGTGATGGTTAGCAAGTAAGGCTGTTTTCCAAGAGAGGGATTTTAACTTTGTTGTAGCAGCAGGCTCAAAAATGGGAAGCATGAGCTTCTCTAGTACAAAGTTAAGATCTCAGGCAGGAGTGGCAGCTCTGCTTGGGTGTCTTAAATTGTTATCTCCTGTCAGGAACTGTTTGATCAGAGGGTGAGAGAAGAGGGGGTGGCTCAGTATTGTAATGAGCTGAGATGGCAGAGGCATGAATCTTAATTGATTAGAAGGCTAGGCCTTTGTGGAACAGCTCTGCTAGGTAATCTAGGATTTGAGGCAAGGAGGGCATGGCTGTGTCCTTCCCTTGAGACTGGCTTCAAGAACAGTATCCTACTTTTCTGAATAGGATTTCTTAGTACTGGGCCTCCTGGCCTCAAGCATAACGTCCAGCACCTGTTTGCTGAGGGTTGCTGGTGATGTATTCAGGGAATAAGCCAGGCTGCCAGGTTCAGGGTTTGCAGCTGAGGATGCAAAATCTGTTCCTCCTGCTGGGACAGCAGAGAGGGAGTCTGCTCTAGGTGCCAAGGTGGCACTGCTGTCAGACTGTGTCGGAGTGGGTGCCAGTGCTGACATGGCCAGTCTGGTGCAATGAGGATTGTCCTTGGCCTGTCTTGTTTGATCTTGAGGAGTACTTTTGGAAGGAGGGGCAAAGAGGGAAAGGCATAGATTGGGAAAGGCATAGATTGAGAGGTTTTCTCATGTGAAGGATACGGCATTCACTTTCCAAGCTTGGCTGTGGGGAATTCTGGTGCAAAATTTGTTTAGTTGGTTTTGGGGGGGGAGCAAAGAGGTCCACCTCTGGTGTCCCCCACCTGTGTATTAGAAGTTTGAATGAGTTTGGTTCCAGATGTTCTTTGTGTTTTACTGTTGCAGTCATTACATTTGGGTTATCTGCTTGCAGGTAGCCCGATTATCAAAAGTCTTGGGTCCCGCGTCAGTTGCGCTCTCTCCTTCCATGACATCAGGTAGTCAGCGGTATAAAGCATGCAGCCGACGCCATTACATCAGTCTTTCTTGCAGCGGGGTGCCCGAAGCAGAAGCTGTTCACAAGTGCCGGTCGGCCAACTCCTGAAATGTTCGTTTTCGAGTTTCAGAACCGAAGTCTTTAAAAAAGCTAAGTACCCCATTGGGGATCTTTTTCTTGCTCTTAACAAGTCAGTAAAAGTTAACAATTGTATTACCTGTGAAAAGGAAATACCTCAAAGATTTTCATTCGTACTGCATTCCTTGCTTAGGCCCAGACCATGACGTCCCTCGCTGTCGGTTTTGTCTCTTATTCAATCCTCACACTATTCGTTGTCTGTTCATTTTTGCATTCAACTATTTCGGTACTCTGTTTAATTATCCAGAAGTGGCTTCGGTAAGCCATCCGACATTCTGAAAAAAGCGTAAAGATAGACGGAGAAGGACCACATAGGTCCAAAGCTGCCAATGACACTTCCGTTAAGCTAGTCGCCAGTTCTCCGGTACTCAGTGAGGCGCTTTTGCAGCCCCCGATACCCGCTACTTCAGATTCGGAGTCCAGTATGCTGCGAGATGCTCCTTCGACCATGGAACCTGCGGATGTCTCTACCTTGGATGGGTCAGGAGCCGCTTTGCAGGCACTGGCTTCTGAGGGTGTATTCAGGCCTACTGACTTGCATTTCAAACTGACACCATCTTCTTCTTCAAGGCCTAAAACCTGACCCACGCCTAGAAAATAGACGTCTAAACTGCATGGTCAGGCCCATATGCCTAAAAAACAAATTATTAGAATGGCTGAAGACCTTATTACTTTAATTAGGGGAAGCCAGCCTTCTCCCTCTAAGAGACCTAGGACTGATTTTCTTTCTGAATCTTCTGATCAGGATTCTGAAATTTCTGTTTCTTCTGATTACCAGGATTTGCCCTCATCTACCTATGAGGATTCTGATGCAGAGGACTCCATACCCCCTGCTTCCCCTCCAGAAGATTTTTCTTTTGGTGAAACCTTGCACACACTTAGGGAGCATTTCCACTGGGAAAGCCAGGATTACTCTGACTCCAAAAAGAGGCTTAGGGAATTCTTACTCCTACCTCAACACAGGCCTTTAGCTATCCCTCCTGTCCTGAACATTGTAGATGATGCCTTCTTGGAATCTAGCCTGGCCGCAGACACCTCCGGCTCCCAGGAAACTTGACTGGTATTACAGGGTACCTGACTCAAGTTCCTCTTCAAGAATCCTACTGCGGACCCAGGGACCTAAAGGCATTAAGGCTACTACTGCCAAAAACCCTACCCCTCTGATTCAAGGGACTTTGGATAGATGGGGTAAGAAGGTATACACTTCTGCTACTTTGGCCATTAGGGCCTTAAACTGCCAGTGTCATATGTTAAAGTAGCAGCATATTATGGGACAACTTGAACAGAAAATGATGTTGATTCCTGACTGTGCTGGAAATAAAGAATTACAGGATTTAATGCATTCTGCTGAACAAGTTGGTAAACATACTTTGCAATGTGGTTTTGACTCTAGAAGCATCTTACAGGGCTGCAGTCACTGGGTCTGTTCTTAGAAGGCATGCTTGGCTTGAGCAGCAAAATTTGCCAGATCATGTTAAAGCTAAATTACTGGATGATCCCTTAAACCAAGACTGCCTGTTTGGCAACAAAGCAGAAGTAGTACTTAAGATGGAGGAAAAAGCTAAATCTATGCAAACTGTTAAAGATTTCCTGCAAGTACAGCCTCCCAGATTTAGTAGGCATTGGCCTTTTAAGAATTGGTCCTTTCCTGCCTCTTCCAGGCCTTCTCAGTCCAAACCCAGGAACAGCAGACCCACCTAGGCTACAGTTTCAAGGTACTCACAGGCCTAAGCAGTGGGGGGCTCCCACTTCCAAAGTTGAAAGTAGTAAGTCACCCCAATATGGAAAACTGACACAATGGCTTAACCTTAAACCTTCCAAGCCCTACTCAACTGCCTTTTCCCTTAGGAGGAAAGATTGCCCTGCATGCAAAAAATTGGCAACTTGTTACCAGGACAACTGGGTTTTAAATATAGTTTCCCAAGGCTACAGATTCCACTTCCACACCTTATCCCCAAACGGTTGGCCAGACCTTCCCCCAAATCAGTGGGCAGAGGCTCAACAGCAGGTTCTCTCTCTTCTAACTATCAGGACTATTCAGCCTGTCCCATCAGAAGAAAGGGGACAAGGTTTTCACTCAAGACTTTTCCTGGTACCCAGAAAAGGCTGCTCCTGGCGTCCTATCCTGGACCTCTCCTATTCTAAACACCTTTTTGGTAATCCCAAAATTTAAAATGCTAACTCTTCATCAGCTGCTTCCCATGCTAGGAAAAGATGCCTGGTTGGCAACCTTGGACTTACAGGAAGCTTACCTGCACATTCCAATAAGGGAATCTTGCAGGAAATAACTACGCTTCAGAGCGGGCTACATGCACCATCAGTTCTCTGCACTTCTCTTTGGCTTATCTACTGCGCCCGGGGTATTCACAAAGTGCCTAGCTCTAGCTTTTGCATTTTGCAGGCAAAGAAATATTCAAATATACCCATACCTGGACGATTGTCTAATTCAGGCAGAAAGCCAGGACGTGCTACTAAATCATCTGGCATTTGTAAAGAAACTGCTAACCTCACTGAGGTAGACCATAAACTAAAAAATCTCATCTAGTACCCTGCCAACAAATTGTATTCCTGGGCGCAAGCTTGAACACAACTTCCCAGATGGCTTACCTCATGCCAGAGAAAAAAGTTTGACAGCCTACTTCAAACTACTGGCCACAAAGACCCAGCTATCTGCAAGGAAAATCCTGCAAGCCCTGGGTTTCATGGCCTCTTGCATTCTACTAATTCCATATGCAAGACTGCGTATGAGGAAACTACAATGGTATCTAAAAAGCCTGTGGTGTCAACATTCTCGGGACCTGGAATCAATGATTTCTATCATTCCTTGTATAAAGACAGAATTCCTTTGGTGGGCAGAGGCCTGCCACCACAACAAGGGACTGCCTTTTACTCTACCCCCTGCCACCCAAACCCTAACAGACGCATCAGACTATGCATGGGCGGACTCACATGGCAGGGCAGTGCATTCAGGGCGAATGGGACCAGCGTCAAATGCACCTGCATATCAAGCAAAAAGAAATGTTAGCTGTATAGAATTCCCTGACTGCCCTTAAGGAGCACATTCTTCCAGGACAGTTATTGGTGAAGACAACACCACTGTTGTGGTACATAAACAAGAAGGGGGAACCAACTCGTACCCTCTCTGCAGACTAGCCATGGCTCTGTGGAACACAGCCTTGAGCTACCAAGTGCACCTACAGTCTCAATTCCTGCTAGGCAAGCTAAATTCACTGGCAGATGACCTAAGCAGAAATCTCATGGACCCACACGAATGGAAACTGGAACCAAAGATATTCAACATTTTGAGGAACAAATGGGAGAACTCTGAGATAGACCTGTTTGCCTCCCCTCAGAACTGCCAGTTGGACAAATTCTGCACAAGGGCTCCCCACAGACTAGCTTGGAAAGTGGATGACCCTGTCCTTCACCTGGGAAAGCCTTTCAGTTTATGCCTTTCTCCCTCTGCCTCTTGAAAGTTCTGCTGAAGATCAAACCGGACAAACCAAGGACAGTACTGATTGCACCAGACTGGCCACGCCAACACTGGTACCCTCTGTTACGCAGTATGTCACTGCTGGAACCATGGCACCTGCCTCAGACCCCTTCCCTGCTGTCCCAGCAGGAGGGCCAGATTCTGCACCCCTAGCTTCAAACCCTGAACCTTGCAGCCTGGTAATTCCTGAGCTCTTCAATAGCACCCCTCATTAAGCAGGTGCTAGATGTCATTCTGGAGGCAAGGTGGCCTAGTACTTGAAAATCCTATGCTGAAAAGTGTTAAAGATGTTGTTCTTGGAGCCAGACTCAGGGGATGGGCACGAGTGCCCAGCTTACCGCATATTCTTCAATACTTAACAGAGATGCTCCACAAGGGCCTTTCCTTTTCATCAATTAAAATTAATGCCTCAGCCGTTTCAGCACATTATAATACTGAGCCACCCCTCTTCTCTCACACCCTGCTGAAACAATTCCTCAGAGGTGCCAAAAATTTAAGACCACCCAGGAGAGCCCCTACTCCAGCCTGGGACCTTAACTTTGTATTGGAAAAGCTCACTCTACCTCCTTTTGAACCAGCTGCAACTGCAGAGTTGAAATTCCTTTCTTGAAACACCGCCTTCCTTCTAGCCATCACTTCAGCAAGAAGAGTATCTGAATTACAGGCCCTCATGGCAGTGGAGCCCTTCATCATCATCCATGCAAACAGGGTGTCCCTCAGGACCAATCCTTCCTTTATGCCCTAAGTGGTATCCAGTGTGGCCCTTAATCAGTCCATTCATTTGCCAACCTTTTTTCCTAATCCACAGAACAAAGGGGAGCGAATACTGCACTCTTTGGACATGCACAGACAACTTAGATTTTATTTGGACAGGACTAAGCCTCTCAGAAAAACTGAACAGCTGCTAGTTGCCTTTGCTGCAGGGGTAGAGGGGAAGGACATTTCAAAGCAAACCATTTCTAAATGGATAGGCCATTGCATTCATTTCTGCTGTAAGCACCATGGAAAACCTACCCCATAGGGGATAAGATCACATTCCACTAGGGCTGCATCTACCTCGACAGTCTTTCTCAGAAGTGTCCCTACCAGGGACATCTAGAAGCTGCTACCTGGAGCTCTGTACATACCTTCACCAAGCATTACAACTTGCCTATTTTTTCTAAATCCAGAGCTGGTTTTGCCATTGCAGTCTTGCAGGGCTTAATAACTGCCTCCTTCCTTCCTTAGCTTTGGGAATCTACCCAAATGTAATGACTGCAACAGTGAAACATGAAGCACATAGTACAGTTGTGTACACTCTACATAAATGTAGATGTCGAGTGTATTCACTGTTGCAGTCCTGGTTACCCTCCCTCCAGCCCCCCCTGACTTTTTTCTTGGCTATACCTTTCTTCTTGTTTAGTGTATTTCAGCTTTTTTGTGTATTTGCTTTTTGTTGGAGGTGTAACCTTATATATAATCGCTTCCCATTTTGGGGGCACCTGACATCTGGGGTAAGAAAAACTGATGTAATGGCGTCTGTTGCATGCTTTGTACCCCTGACGTCATGGAAGAAGAGAGAGCATCCAATGCAGGGATCAAAGACTTTGATTTTCAGGCCAACAGAGGGCTACCTGCAGGCAGATAACCCAAATGTAATGACTGCAACAGTGAATACACTCTTAACATCTACATTTATGATAAGTGTACACAACTGTACTTTCCTTCCCTTTTCTAAAGATCCCTCTTCCAGTTCTTTTATGTCTTGTGTACTGTATTCATTTCCTCAAATACATTTGGTGTAGACTTTGATTTCCATTTTCTAGTAATTGATTTTTTAGCAGCCAACATAATTAAACTAAATAAGGACTTATTATCTAGGTAATTCCAATCCTGTATCCCAGCTCAAAAGAATCCCTTCCTGTTTTGGATGCTCTTTATTCCCAGCCCCCTGCCCCCAAGAAACCTATTGGGTTTTATAGGGTGCCTGAGGACTGTAGATTTCTATACAAGTGTCCTTCAGCTGACCCTTCTGTAGTGTGTGGCATCTGACAAGCTACCCCAGTTTGCTGCCTTTTACTAAGTTAACTTATTTTTCATAAAGATTTCCGAACTATGGAAAGACTAGATAAGAAGGTTTATATCTCTGTTACCTTAGCTTTTAAAGCGGTCAAATATCAGACTCTCATATTCAGGTACATTTTAGCCCGTCTTTCCAGACTTGTCTGATAATTTCTGATCTTCCTGACTCTGAATGGAAGACCTCTGCTCTTCCCCATTGGGGGCTTTTCAGGTGGTTCACCATTCTATTAAGTGTAGTTGTGATGCAGTAGATGCTTCTTCTAGCACTGACTGCTTTGACGTCAACCTTCTCCTGATGACATTAAGGCTAAGTTGATGGATACTCCTCTAGACAGCAAGCATTTGTCTGGTGAAGCTGCTGTTAATGTAAAGTCTCTTAAGGGCAAGGCCTTGCAGGAACTTAACATGTTTTTGTTCATCCTGTGCCTAAATTTCTGAGAAATTATTCCAATAAGCCAGCCTTTGCTTGTAGGCAGTCTTGCCCTCCCCCCAAGCTACCAAGACTTCTGTGTCCCAGAAGTCTCCTTTTCCTGACAGACCAGGTGCTGTCTAACTCCTGTTCTTTGCCACACTCCTCTTTCTCTATATCTGTCTCTTCCTGTTTGGTTAAAGATTACTTAGGACTCCTGTTTTTTTCCATTGTCCGCCAAGGGTACTTCATGGTCTGAAAAGCTCTTTCCCCTTTTATGGGAATTCCTCAGCCACCTCAGGAGCAGTTGCCCTTCGTCCAAGGGGTGCTTCGGGATCTCTTGACTCTGGGAACTATTCAGGTCATTCTAGATGTTCATCGTGTTACACTGCTGCAGTCATTACACTTGTGTTATCCTGCCGTCAGGCGGTCCCGCAGTCTGCCAGAGTTCCAAAGTCTTGGTCTGGCGCCAGTTGCTGTCGCTTCTTCCCTGACGTCAGTGTGCCAGGGGTATATAAGATGCATCAGACGCCATTTTCTTCAGGTTTTCTTGCCACCCGGTGCCCGAAGCAGAAGCAGTTGGCAAGTGCCTGTCTGCCGACTCCTGAGATTTTCGAAGTCGAATTTCAGATCCGAAGTCTTCAATAAAGCTAAGCACCCGTAGAAACTTTTTCTTGCCTCAGACCGATGTCAGAAAAAGTTAATTGTATTTCTTGTGGGAAGCAAATACCTCATAAGGACTTCCACTCTTACTGTATTCCATGCCTAGGCCCTGATCACGACGTCACTAGTTGTCGGTTTTGTGCTAGATTTAACAAATGCACTATAAAAAGACGTTTTGATTTTGCTTTGCACTACTTTGGCCAAAGGTTCAATTATACTATGCCGTCGGATCAACTGATGACCTCAGTACCGGAAAAACGCAAAGACAATGATAAAGACAGGCATCCGGCCTACCGAAGGGCTGCCTGAGGCAGGACAACCCATATGTTATGACTGCAGATGCATACCTATCGGACATCTACATTTATGGTAGGTACAAAACTGTTCTTTATGGCTTCCATTGCAAAAAATCCAGTACCCTCTGACAGATTCCAGAGCTTTGGATAGATGGGGGAAGAAAGTATACACTTCTGCAACTTTAGCAGTAAGAGCTTTAAATTGCCAGTTTCACATGCTTAAGTACCAACAATATTTAATGGCTCAGTTAAAACAGAAAATACTTGCAAGCTCAGAAGCTCCTGATTGTAAAGAAATGCAGGCTTTATTGCATGCAGTTGAACAGGTGGGAAAACATACTCTGCAATGTGGTTTTGATTCTTTAGAGGCCTTTTGTAGAGCCACAGTTACAGGTTCTGTGATTCGAAGACATGCTTGGTTAAAAGAACAGAGTTTACCTGATCATATTAAGGCAAAATTATTGGATGCTCCTTTACAGCCTGATACCTTGTTTGGTGTTGAGGCAGAAGAGGTGTTAAAGAAAATGGAGGATAAAGCTAAATCTATGCAAACAGTCAAGGATTTCTTACAGGTACAGCCACCTAGGTTTAGCACAAATTGGCCAACAAATTGGTCCTTTCCAGTGTCAGACAGGCCACAGAGAGGCAGATACAGACGCCCAAGAGGCAGATCTCAACCCCAAGGCTCAAAGACCATGACAGTGGAGCACCTCAACCCCAAAAGGAGGTGAGGAAAAGTCTCCACCTTACAGGAAATAGTCACAATGACTTTCTCCTTCGTATGCCAAGCACGTCCCTTTTGGAAGCCCCCTTAGGGGGGAAAACTAGCACTTTTTTCTCAAAACTGGCAAACAATCACCCAAGACAAATGGGTTCTGAATATTGTCTTAAGGTTACAGGTTCCACTTTCATACTTTACCAAGGCTAAAAGGAATGCCAGACCTGCCACAAAATCAATGGGCAGAAGCACAAAAACAAATTTCAGCCCTCATGGACATGAGAGCTATTCAAAAAGTACCACAACAGGAACAAGGACAAGGATTTTACTCAAGACTCTTCTGGTCCCCCAGAAAGGACAAGGCCTGGAGGCCCATACTAGACCTTTCAATTCTGAAAACTTACCTGGATATTCCGAAATTCAAAATGTTGACATTACAGCAGCTTCTACCCATGCTGGGCAAGAAGGCTTGGCTTGTTACTCTGGACCTCAGAGGCATGCCCCTATCAGACAAAATTGCAGAAGATACCTCAGATTCGAAGCTGGTACAATGCACTACCAATTCTCCGCACTGCCCTTTGGCTTATCTACTGTGCCCAGGGTCTTCACAAAGTGCCTGGCACCAGTAATTGCATTTTGCAGGCAAAAAGGAATTCAAGTATATCCATACCTGGACGACTGCCTCAGTCAAGCAGAGCCAAAGGACACACTTCTACAGCATCTGGCGTTTGTAAAAAGGTTGCTAATTTCTCTAGGGTACACGGTAAACGAAAATAAGTCAAAACTAGTGCCCTCGCAACAGATTATATTCCTGGGTGCCAGCTTAAATACAACGGCCCAGATGGCTTACCTCACGCCAGACAAACAAGTTCAACTAACTCAATATTTTCAATTACTGGCAAAAAAAGTCCCATCTCCCTGCAAGAAAAATTCTGCAGGCCCTGGGATTCATGGCATCCTGCATACTACAAATACCATATGCCAGACTGCATATGAGGAAATTACAATGGTACCTAAAAAGTGTTTGGACTCAACTCTCACAGTTTAGAAGCGGTAATACCAATGATTCCCTGCCTACAACAGGAGTTTTGATGGTGGGCACAGGCATGTCACCTAAACAAGGGTCAGCCTTTTACCCAACCCACATCCAGGCAAACTCTAACAGATGCTTTGGATTACACCTGGGGAGCACACATGGTAGGATAGTACATTCAGGGTAAGTGGACCACAGACCAGATGCATCTTCACATCAATCAAAAAGAGATGTTGGCTGTTCAAAATGCCCTAACAGCTTTCAAGGACCTTCTGCATCCAGGGCAATTATTACTAAAGACAGATAACACCACAGTAATGTGGTACATAAACAAGCAAGGGGGCACTCATTCTTATCACCTATGCAGGCAAGCCATGACCTTGTGGAACACAGCTCTAACATATCAAGTTCACCTGCAAGCACAATTCCTACCAGGAAAGAAAAATACTCTGGCAGACTATCTAAGCAGAAATATTATGGACCCTCATGAATGGAAATTGAATCCACAAATCTTCAGCATGGTAACGCAAAAATAGGGATGCCCAGACATAGATCTTTTTGCCTCCCCACTGAATTGCCACTACAAAAATTCTGCACAAGGACTTATCACAAACAAGCATGGAAAGTGGATGCTCTTTAGTTCAGCTGGAAAAACCTAAATGTTTATGCCTTCCTGCCACTGCCTCTCCTTCCAAAGGTACTCCTAAAAGCCAGACAAGGAAAACCACAGATGATCCTGATTGCGCCAGACTGGCCACGCAAGCCCTGGTACCCTATCTTAAGGAACTTGGCTCAAGGCCCCCGCATGGATTTTGCCTCAAATTCCACACCTTCTGACTCAACAAAACAATCTGATCCTTCAGTCAGCTCAAAACCGTAAACCTGGCTGCTTGGCAGATACATTGGTCAACCAGGCAACACCTCACTCTAAAGCTGTTATGGATGTCATTTTGGAGGCCAGGAGGCCTAGCACCAGGAAAGCTTACTCAGAAAAATGGAAGAGATTCTGCGCCTGGAACCAGGCTCAAAACCTTGACCCTCTTGTTCCAAACCGTCCTCACATTTTACAATACTTAACTGAGATGCTGGACAGAGGCCTATCCTTCTCATCAATTAAGATCCACGCCTCTGCAATTTCAGCACATTACAACACTGATCCTCCTTTATTCTCTCATCCCTTGCTAAAGCAGTACCTCAGAGGGGCTAAAAACATAAGACTGCCCAGGAGAGCACCAACGCCAACTTGGGACCTCAATTTCGTTTTGGAAAAACTGACCCTACCACCTTTTGAGCCAGCCAATACAGCCGATCTAAAATTTTTATCATGGAAAACTGCTCTGCCCCTGGCAGTAACTTCAGCACGAAGAGTCTTAGAGCTACATGCATTAATGGCAGTGGAACCTTTTATAATTTTTCATCAGGACAGGGTTTCTTTAAGGACAAACCCTACCTTTATGCCAAAGGTGGTATCTAGTGTGGCTCTTAACCAAACCATCAATTTGCCAACTTTTTATCCAAACCTCCAGAATAAAGGGGAGAAACTTCTACGTTCTTTAGACATGCACAGGCAGCTACACTTCTACTTGGACAAAACAAAAACTTTCAGGAAAACTGAGCAACTGTTTGTAGCATATGCTGCAGGATCACAGGGCAAGGCTATCTCAAAGCAGACTATATCCAAATGGATAGGACACTGTATTTGTTACTGCTACACACAGCATGGAAAATCAGTCCCAAATAACATTAGGCCACATTCCACCAGGGCAACAGCCACTTCAACAGCCTTTCTCGAAGGAGTACCTACCAAGGAAATTTTGGAGGCTGCAAATTGGAGTTCAGTACACACCTTTACCAAGCATTACCACCTGCCTCTTTACTCTAAATCCAGAGCAGGATTTGCCACTGCAGTTCTGCAGGGCCTCATTGCCAATCCTAACTCTTTATAGACCAGCCACCCAACCTTAGCTTTGGGATTCTACCCAAGTGCAATGACTGCAGCAGTGTAACACAATGAACATAGTACAGTTTTGTACCTACCATAAATGTAGATGTTAAGAGTGTTCACACTGCTGCAGTCCAGGTTACCCTCCCTCCATCCCCTCTGAACTAGCTGGACTTATCTATACCTTTCTATCCTATACAACCTTTGTGGTGTATTTGCTTGTAACTGAAGGTATTGTTTTTTATTTTATATGTATATTTTTTATTAGCAGTATGTATTGCCTACCTACTTGGGGGCACCTGACATCTGGGGCAAGAAAAACTGAAGAAAAATGGCGTTGGATGCATCTTGTATACCCCTGGTGCACTGACGTCAGGGAAGAAGCGACAGCAACCGACGCCGGACCAAGACTTTGGAACTCTGGCCGACTGCGGGACTGCCTGACTGCAGGATAACCCAAGTGTAATGACTGCAGCAGTGTGAACACTCGAACATCTACATTTATGGTAGGTACAAAACTGTACTTTTCTCATTGGGGGAGAGGGTTTTACCCCAGAGTGTTTTTAGTGCTCAGGAAAGAGGGCAGTCTGATACCTATTCTAGACCTGTGTCATCTAAACACGTTTCTGAAGGTGGTCTCTTTCCATATGAGTTCCATTCAGACCTTGTACCCTCTTTTGCTTGCTTAGGCTTATTTGTTGTCACTGGACCTTAGGGATGCTTATCTTCATATCCCAAGCCATCCCCCTTTCAGGAGGTTTTTACGTTTTTCTGTTGCTTCCTGGTATTTTCAGATGTTCTCCTATTCATACGCTGCTGTATTAACGACATCAGGGAGTTTGCCTCTGTTGAACTCTGCCACATCCAGCCGTTATACAAAAGTTAAATGCTACCACTAGGGTGTGCGTGATGTCCCGCGCCTGACTGTCGGACATAAATGGACGTCTGGTATAAAGGGGGAAGTGAACATGCACCTCTTCAGAACTTCACTGCTGCCTGTGTGACTGCCAGCTTCAGTCGCATTGCCAGTAGAAGCGTTTTCTTCATTCAACTTCAGGTAAGTACCCCTTGGGGGTTTTCTGTTACTTGCTACTGTTTTGTGTTACATGTCCAGTAGGAAGGGCAAGTGTAGGTGTGGAAGGCAAATTCCAGATAAGGATTCTCATGAGCCCTGCCTAGGCTGTGAACATGGCCATACCACCTGTAGTATTTGTCAGGCCTTTGTCCCAAAGACCCTCAGAAGCCGTCTCATAGACTTAAAACTTTTTCTTGAAAATCAGAGACTCAAATGTCTAGCTTCTAGGAATGACCTGACGTCCGAACCCTTGGACGAGCCCCCAGTCAAGAAGACCAAAAAGAGTAGGCCTGAACAGACTGCTGTGCCCTCCACTCCAGCTGTTGCTCTCGAGGCTAGTGAAGGCCTGGAGTCCAAGCTAGAGTCCATGGAGCTTCTTTCAGCAGAAGGCCTGAAGGAAATCTCTCCTTTGCTCGAGGTCACTTCCCAGAGGGAATCTCAGGCGTCCGATTCGGCTGCTGAGGAGGAACCAAGGCTCATTATATCAGAGGGTCCTCGTGGCGTCTCCCAAATCATAGTACATGAGGATGTAGTCTCTGATGTAGTGGAGTGTCGGCTGGCGGGTGGCCCTCCAACCTTCCACCACATTGCTGAATCCTCTTCCCCAGACACCCATAAGTAGAGGAAACAGAAAATTAAACATTTTTCTGCCTCTGCCTGCTTCACCTGTCAAACAGCCACCAGATTGGCAGACCTTCACTCAAGGCCTGCTCAATGCCTTTCTGGCCTTGCGTAAGGGCTCTATGTTTGCAGGCCCCCATGACCTCTACCCCTAAGGAACCTGCTCTGGATGTCTCTTCCGCAGAAGAGGATTCATCTGACTATGAATCCTTCACCTACTCTTCTCAGATTGCTTTTTTTGTGGGATGTGCTTCACCAGAGGAGGAGTCCAACGGCAATGACTCCCCTGGTTAGGACCTCACCTTTGAGACCATCACCAAAATGCAAAACTTTTTCAAAATGGATAGTAGTCAGTTCACTGAGACCCAAAAGAGATGCTATGAACTCCTACAACTGGAGTCTCCTAGCCCTTCTGCTGTGCCCCCAATACACCCTGCTTTTCTGGATGCCTTCTTGGTTGCTTCTAAAAACCTTGACTCACAGCTCCCACCACCCAAGCGTCCAGACAGATTTTATAAGGTGCCAGAGGAGCCAACCTAGCTGTATAAAACCCCTTTTGCAGACCCTGCAGTTATTTCCGTGACCACTGACGCCTCATTGTTACTACCATCCACCTCTGTACTGCCCGCTGATAAAGACAGCAGAATGATGAATTGTTTGGGAAAGACTGCTTATAATTGTGCCACCCTAGCAGTAAGAGCAGTCCACTACCAGACTCACATGGCCAAGTATTCCTTGGCTCTCTTGGAATATGTGGTCAAACTGGAGAGTTCCCTGACTCTCCTGCTAAATCCAAGATTTCCTCTCTCTTGCACACAAGTGACCAAACACTCCAAGTGCAGCTACAACGCTGTAGAAGTATCTGCAAGGACTGCCACCTCTGGATCTGTCATCAGGAGGTACTCCTGATTAAGATTGCAACCCCTCCCTGGTGAAATCAAACCCAAGCTCCTAGATGCACACCTGGATCACAAAAACCTTTTTGGGTCAGCTGCTGCTGAACTCTTAAGACCCTCCAGACCTAAGGCAAGGAACTCCTGGAATGGAGGCATATCTTTGTCTCCCCAATTCCATACTTTCAGAGAAACTACCCAACTAAAACTTTTTGTTAGGTCCTTAGCTAAGAATGCAAGCTAAAACTATAAAGGACCACAGGAAGCAGCACTCTTCCAGGTCTCTCTCTACTCCACCACCCTCTAAACAGTCCTGTGAGGAAAGCCTTGGAAGTCTGTCACTACCAGGCCCTTCACCCAGACACCCCTCTTTCCATGCACCTCTCCATCTCCCTTCCTGTTTGGAAGCAGGTTACCCAGGCCTCCTGAATACCATCTATCATAAAACAGGGATACTTCATGACCTGGGAGACTGGACTTTGGGCAGAGACCAAATTCCACTTTTCTCTCCAATCCTGCAGGAACTTCTTGCTCAAGGAACCATTCAAGGTCCTGCCATCTGCAAGAGGGAAGTGATTTTACTGAAGAATTTTCCTGGTCCCCAGGAAGGAAGGTCCCTGGAGGCCGATCCTGGACCTATCCCACCTCAACACCTTCCTCCGAGTCCCCTCCTTCAGGATGCTCTGTCTCCCTACCCTTCTTCCACTCATTCTGTCTCAAGCATTCCCAGTGTCCTTGGACATAAAGAATGTCTACTTGCACATCCCCATCCATCCATTATTCAAAAAGTACCTCCTCTTCTCAGTGGATTCTGCACACTATCCGTTTTGTGCTTTACCCTTTGGTCTTTCTACGGCCCCAAGAGTATTTACAAAATGTCTGGCCCCAGTCATGGATTTTTCCAGGATGAAGAGAATACAGCTTTTTCCCTATCTAGACTACATCCTTAGCCAGACTACTTCAAGTTCCATGGCCTAGCAACACCTACAGTTTACCATCTCCCTCCTTACAGGTCTGGAATTCACCTTAATTCACAAATAATCCTCCCTGACACTTCAGGATCAGTTTTCCTAGGATGTCTGATTCTGACAAGGGAAGTGATGGCTTGCCTGCCACCAGAAAAGATCATGACACTCGCATCTTTCTTCCATGGAATCCTTCCCCTCAAAACTCTCTCTTCAGGGAATTCCTCAGGATCTTAGGATTCATGGCCTCGACCATCCCCATGGTCCCCCTAGCAAGGCTACACATGAGAAGGTTTCAGTGGTATCTGAGAAATATCTGGAAACACCTACATCCTCTAGAGTTCATGATCCTCGTACGTCCTTGCCTGTCCATGGAACTGAAGTGGTGGATCTCCCAGATTCAGTCAAATTCAGGCCTTCCCCTACAGCCCACACCCCCAAACCAAGACCTCTTCACAGATGCTTCAGACGCAAACTGGGGGGGGGGGGGTAACCCTAAGACATTGGAGAGTGAGGAACACATGGACCCCCCCACTCAAGAAAAAGATCACATCAATATCAAGGAAATAAGATCGTTGATGCTAGCTTTGGATGTTTTCAAGGGTCAAATTCTCCCAGGCACCCTGAAGTGGTACATCAACATACAGGGGAGGACAAGGTCCTACCTCCTGTGCAGACTAGCACTGCAGGCTTGGGAAATAGCACTGCAGGCTTGGGAAATAGCACTAGAGAAACAAATCTTTCTCCAAGCAGTGTATATCCCCTCAGCATACATTTTGATGGCAGATTACTTAAGCAGGACCATGACCCTGTCTCACGAATGGATGCTGAACAGGGAAGTGTTTCTGGACGAAGTCCATCGATGGAGTATTCTGAATGTGGATCTCTTCGGCTCCCCCATGAACAGACTGCTCCCGACCTTCTGCTCCAGGGCACCTCACACACAGGCTTGGAAGGTGGATGTGCTTTCAATCTCTTGGAAGGGGATGCATGCATATGCATTCCCCCACTTCCCTCTCATTCAGAGAGTCCTTCTGAAAATTCAGAAGGAACAGCCTCAAATCTTGCTAGTGACTTCCGACTGGGAACAGCCTCAAATCTTGCTAGTGACTTCCGACTGGCCAAGGCAGTATTGGTTCCCCCTACTATTTCACCTAGCCAAGGGTAATCACCACAAGTTACCCCAAAGAATGGAACTGCTCACACAAGGGAACACTCTTACACCCACAACTGCCCACACTGAACCTCACATTGTGGGTGACAGGGCATTGATTCCCTTCAGACACCTATATGCAAATGACATGATCAAGGTTCTGCAGGAGGCCAGAAAACCAACTACTAGAAAATCTGATCTTTCAAAGTGGAAGAGAATTTCCTTATGGTGTCAGAAAAACAACCTACAACCACTGGCTGCAGAGCCCCCAGTGGTCTTGTCTTACCTGTGTGACCTTATGAAATCCTGACCATCATACTCCACTAAAATCCACCTGCTATCTCAGCTTGCCTGCCCCTGGTACCACCTTTAGCATCTAGATTAGAGGGCAAACTCTTCTTGAGAGGGGCACCACCTCAGGCCACCAAGGAAGCCCATTCAGTCTCCTTGGGACCTTAATTTTGTCCTTGAAAAATTGACGCTACCACCATTTGAGCCAGCCAAAGACTGCTCCCTCCAACACTGCACTTAGAATACCATACTCTTGGTGGCCATAACTTCTGCCAGAAGGGTCTCCAAACTCCAGGCCCTTATGGCATACCCCCTTCACGGTCTTCTACAAGGACAGGGTATGTTTGCGTACTAACCTCACGTTCATGCCCAAAGTGGTAAATGACTTGTCGCTAAATCAGATTATCGACCTGCCACCCCCCCCCTCTCTGCAGAACTGAGCAGAGAGGATACTGCACTCCCTAGACGTACACAGACAGGTTTTATTTGGCCAAAACCAAATCCTTCCGAAGTTCTGACAGGCTCTTCCTCTCATCACCTTAGAGCCCTGGGTCAGCCTGTTTCCAAGCAAACTATATCCTCTTGGATATCAAAAAAAATTTCATTTTGCAACACCCAACCATAAGTCACTCCAGCCCTAGTTAGGGCACACTCAACCAGGTCAGTGTCCTCCTCCGGGGCTTTTCTTAAAGGATTGGACACAGCTGCTATCCTCGAGGCAGCTACTTAGTCTTCAGTTCACACATTCACCAGACACTACAAACTGGATATGGACTCTAAAGTCAGGACAGGATTTGCCAGAGCCATCCTCCATGGGTTTCTGGAAAGTGCTTCTGATCCACCACCCCTTCATTAGGACAGGAGCTCTTGCACTCTCCCTGATGTCATTAATATAGCAGCATAAGAATAGGAGGACATAGTATTGTGTAAGAACTTGCCATAATCTTAAATGTCCTTCTCTTCTATATGCTGCTGTATAGTTTCCCACCCAGCCTTCCCCCGTCACACTTGCCTGATTCCACTTTCCTGGAGTAACCACGCTGTAGTCACTGATTCCAGCGGCATTTAGTTCTGAAGAGGTGCGTGCTGACATCCGCTTTATACCAGACGTCCAAGAGAGGTGCGGGATGTCGCACGTACCCTAGCGGTAGCATTTAACTTTTGTATAACCCCAGACGTGCCAGACATGCGAGAGTTCACCAGAGGCAAACTCCCTGATGTCATGAATACAGCAGTATATAGAAGAGAAGGACATCTAAGGTTATGATAAGGTCTTGTACAACAAAACTTTTTTTGCTTTGCTTTTTGGCCTTTCTGCTGCCCAAAGGGTATTCACCAGGTGCCTTGCTGCAGCGATTGCTTTTTGCAGACTAAGGGGATCCACGTCTTTCCCTGCTTGGATGATCATCTGTTCCAGGCACCCTCTCCAGAGATCTTGTTGCAAAATCTTCATTTTGATGTTTCTCTTCTGCAGAACCTGGGATTCATAAATTTCAAAAAGTCTCTTCTGATTCCTCCTCAGGCTCGTGTCTTTCTGGGGTGCAAGATCCAGACTGTTCCTTTGCTGGCATCCCTGCCTCCTCCCAAGGCTCTAACTCTAATTTCCTTTCTTTTTTATTTTCTCTCCCTTCTTCCTCTGGCTTCAGTAACAGCCAGGGAATTTCTGAAAGCTTGTGGGTTCATTGCTTCCACCATTCCTGTGCTCCCTTTTGCCAAACTCCAAATGAGGTTTCTAAAATCAGTTTGGCTTCAGCATTCTCATACCCTTTAATTTTCAGTTGCTGCTCTTCCATGTCTCAAGCAGGAACTTCAGTGGTTGAGCAGTTGACTCTCAATCCAGGGCTCCTTTTTCATCCACTCCTTCCCTCACAGGAGCTGTTCACAGATGCTTTAGACATGGGATGGGGAGCAGCTTTTGGCTTCCTAAAGTTGCAGGGAATCTGGTAGCCTCTTCAACAGAAAGAGCACATCAATGCCCAAGATGCAGACTCTTCTGGTGGCTCTTCAGGCCTTTCACCCCCCCCCCCCAAGGACCTCTGTGTTTAGAGACAATACCACAGTGATGTGGTATGTCAACAAACAGGGGGAAGGACAAGGTCTTGTCTTTGCCGGTTAGCTTTCCTAGTGTGGGAACTAGCTATGTAGTATCAAGTGACACTTCAGGCAGTCTAGATTCCTTCAGGTCAAAACACTAGCAGATTCTCTGAGCAGGTCCATAAATCAATCCCACGAATGGATGCTTCACAGTGATGTGTTTCTGGACATTTGTCACCAGTGGGGTACTTCTCAAATAGATATTTTGCCTCTCCTCTGAACAGGAAACTTCCTCTATTTTTTGCCAAAATCCCAAATCCTCTCATTTGGAAGGTGGATGCACTCTCTCTTTTTCTTGGAGGAGGATTTTTCTTTGTCTTTCCTCCCCTTCCCCTCATTCCAAAGGTCCTGTTCAAAATACAACAGGATGTTCCCAAAATCTTGTTGGTGACTCCCATTTGACCTGAGACAGCATTGATTCCTTCCTGTTCATTTAGCCAAGGGTAATCACAAGTTACCTCACAGGACATACTCGTACAAGACAAGGGATCTCTCATCCATCCCCACCTGTCCACTTTTCAACTGATACTGGGTGATGGGACTTTGATTCCTTATAAACACCTTTTTTCTGAGGGCATGCTTATTGTCCTGCAGAAGGCAGGGAAACCCACTACCAGGACATCCTACTTATCCAAATTGAAGAGGTTTGGTGTCTTTCTTGTAAACTAGATTCACTTTATGTGGATGTTGCTTTGGTTCTTTCTTATTTGTGTGAACTGCTCAGTGCTAGGTTGGCCTATTCTGCTAAGGCCCACTTATCAGCTATTTCTGCTTGTCTGCCTTTATCGCCTCCTTTAGCTGTTAGATTTGATAAGCAATTCCTTAAAGGTGTCATTCATATGAGGCCTCTCAGGCCCGTTCCTCCTCCTTGGGATCTTAATTTTGGTTTAGAAAAATTGACCAATGCTCCTTTTGAACATGCACCCTCTGCTTCCTTGCAGTATTGCTTTTGGAAGACTGTGCTTTTGTTAGCCCTTACTTCTGCCAGATGGGTGTCCTGAGCTTCAAGTCTTTATGGCTTGTTCTCCGTTTTGGTGTTTCATAAGGACAGGGTATCCCTTAGTACTAAACCTTCTTTTATGTCCAAGGTGGTGAATGAGTTGTCTCTTAATCAGTCTCTCTGCCCACTTTTTCCCTGCCCACTTTTTCCCGTTTCCACAATCTGCCATTGAGATGGTGTTGTACATGTTGAATGCGCATATCCAAATACAGTCTGAGTTATCAAAGACTAAGACCTTTCATAAGTCTGATCAGCTCATTTCTTTTCATCCTAGGTCCTTAGGATTGGCTGTGTCCAAGCAAACTGTTTCGTCTTGGATTTTTAAAAGCCATTTGTATTTGTTATTCTTTTCATGGTAGGAGGCTTCCTTCTTCTGTTAAGGCTCGTTCTACTAGAGATCTGGCTTCTTCTGGTGCTTTTTTCAAGGGTTTGGATGCTAACTTTATTCTTGAGGCAGCTACCTCGACATCTGTGCATACATTTACCAAGCACTACAAGTTGGATGGAATTTCCAGAGCTAGAGCTTTTTTTGCCAGGGCCATTTCTCATGGCTTCCTAGAGAACTCGACTGGTCATTCCTCCTCAATCTCTCCTTCCTGAGCTTTAGCACACTCCCTATTGTAATGAATATTGCAACACTGAAGTAGGACATAGTACAGTTGCATAAAATCCTGCCATAGCGGTAGATGTCCTTTTCACTGTTGCAGTATTCACTCACTCCCTCCACCCCCTGGTCCATTTCTTTTCTGCATATACTGATTATCCCTCTACTCCTTGGACTGGTGTTCCGTCTGGGGCTCTCAGTTCTGAGGAAGGTAGGTCCGACGTCAACTTTAAGCTGTACGCTATGTGAGGAGCATACATGAGATGTACAGTATTCCTTAAAGTAACCTAAACCTAAAAGATTTGGTAAACTGGCCAGACATCAGGCTGCCCTAGTCAGGGGATCCCCCTGTAACAATGATAAGGACTTCTACCGTTATGGTAAGATTATGGTGAGATTTTACACAACTGTACTTTCCACCCCTCCCCTACACACACACACACTTTCTTGAACTTCTCCCTTGCTTCATCATCCTTTCCCGCTGTGAATTATAACCTGGTTGTGTTGTGTATATGAGCCTCAACTGTGTAGCTCTAAAATATCCCTTCAAATCAGGTAAACCTAAACCATTCCATTCTATTGGAAGCATCAGCTTATCCCACTTGACTCGTGCCCTATTGTCCCTCCCAGATAAATTCCTTCAGTTTTTTTTTATTAATTATTGCCCACAGCTTCTCCTCTGGTTGATAAAAGTATGCCTGACCTGTATGCAAGACTAACAGGACTAAAAGCATTTTCACTGCTTGTATCTTACTATCCATATCCATAAAGAAGTTTCCATTTTTTCAATTTTTTTTATTTTTTGTTTAGTTTCTTCCCACATATCCTTAGCTGCCATAACAGAAGCCATTTTAATCCATACTCCTGAATACTTCATTTTATGTACCCATATATATGGGTATTGCTGAACCAGTTCTTATGTGGATACATAATTTATGGCTATAGTCTTTGTTGCATCTTCATTAATTTTATATTTCAAAAAGACTTGAAACTTTCTCAAAATGTTCCACAACACTGAGGTGTCCTTTTCTGGATTTATCCGGTACAAAATATCATCTGCCAATAAAGTCAACTTTTCTTGACTTCATAGTAATTATATCCTTGTATTTCTGAGTCCCTTATTTTCTTTGCCAGTGGATCTAAATGTAAAGCAAATAAGACACCTCTGCCAGGTTCCTCTGTTCAAACACATCTTATCTGAGAGGAACCCTCCTTTAATTCTTGCCTTCAATCCTTCATATATTCATCTTATTAACCTTATTGTGTTAGGGAATGCAAATGCTTCCAATGTCCTAGTCATAAAATCCCAGCTTGCTCTGTCAAATGCTTTTTCTGCATCAAGACCCACCAACAGAGATGTATATTTTTTGAATCCTACTTCCCTCTGGATCAATATTCTGT
>NC_056739.1:209235565-209273065 GCF_019279795.1 Protopterus annectens | reverse complement strand
TGTGTGAGAGTGAGTGTGTGAGAGTGAGTGTGAGTGTGTGAGAGTGAGAGTATGGCTGAGAAACTCTGCAAATGATTTTCCTTGTGCGGTAGGAATATGCCTTATTCCAATTTGTACAAGGTGTGTGTCTATTGTTTGGGAGCGGCCCACCTGGAGGTTGAGTATGATGTTTGTGACTCATTCAACCCCAGGGCTCTTGTGGAGCGCCGCAACAAATTACTACTGAAGGGCTTGGCTCAGGGTGGTCCCCTGCCTTCGGACTCTCCCACCAAGCCCTTTCAGGATCCTAAGAGAGCCGCCCCCCCCTTTTGAAAGGGTCTTCTCCTACCTCAAGAAACCCCAGGCTCTTGGATCAGAGTCCAGCCTCTGTGGTTTCGGATCTGGGCTCTTCTACTCCGAGATCCTCTGATCATCCTTTCTGAGCCAGGGTCGCAGCACCGTGGACACCTTTGAATTTGATTTGGTGAAAGCCCTCTCCAGATACGATCATCGGATCCGTATGTGCAGCCCAAGCCGTTGGATCCTACCAGACCTTCTGATCAAAGTATCTTATCAGAGCCAGTCATTGAGAGCTCCCCATCCAGATCCTCTAGGAGATTGGATTCAGTGCATCGGAGCCAATCACCCTCATGGGATTGTAGAACTGTCTGATCCAAGGCAGGATCCCCAGCCAGGTCGGGATATTTATCTGCATCCTCCAGATCCTGTAAAAATGTATTGCTCTCTCATATGGCTAGGATGATGAGTTTCCTCAAGGCCAAATCGAGTTGGACTTGTCGCCCCCAGCTCAGATGGCCAAGGAGCCTTCCCTAACCACATGACTCCACTCTCCTCTTTCTGTCCATCCATTTTCAGAACATCAGGACTAGAGCATTCCAAGAGGGAGTGACTGTGTCTGGTATTCCTCCTTTCTCGACACCGCCAGGGACCCTGGCTGGCTCCGGCCACAGAGGTGGAGAGGGGTGATTTCTTCCAGTCCATCGGCCTTCCGGGTGGTAGAGAGGACCTTCTCTAGCTTGGCAGTCACCTCTCCTTCATCTCTAGGTCCTCTCTAGCCTCTCTTGGCTTTGGGTGATGAGGCCTCATCATCTTTCCAGGGTCAGCCCTGTCGTGATTGCCTTCAGACAGACACTGCCTCACTTGGGGCCCCTGTCTCTTAGGAGTCCTACTTGAGCCCACTGTGGAGGAACTCCTCAAAGGAGAATGTGTAAGAGGGAGGCACTTGGACTCGCCCAGAGAGTTCCTCACAGAGGACACTGATTTTGAGGAGGGAGATGGGTCACTCCCAGACTTCTGTCTGAGGAAGTATCCTTTGGAGACACCCTTGAAATTCTCAAGCGAAGAGGCGGTTGGTCATCCCCCACCCAGTCTTCAGAGGAATCGGTGTTCCTGAAGACCTTCGGGGCGGGCCCATCTTCTACCTGGATGTCCCCCCTGCCAACGAGCTTGTCGATCTTGTCATTGGCAGGGCTTTGAAGGAGCTGGACACACTGGAACTGGTCCCCAAAAAAGCTGACTAATTCCTCAGTCCTCCCAAGTATAAGGCCTTTTGGAGTAAGGGCATTCCCATTGATGCTACTGTGGTGGCCACTGCAACTAAGAAAGAGCTGATGCAGAGCTCCTCTGTCCATCCCTCGAACAAAGTCTCTCGGGATATTGACCACTTTGAAAAGCACGTGTTTGCCTCTGCTACATTCGGATTGAGATCAACTAACTACATGGCACACTTTACCCAGCATCAGAAGGATTTGGTGTCTGAACTTACCACCTCTCTTAGAGTTACTGCCTCAGGAAGTCTTAAAATGGTCTCTCCTAAGTTGTCTACTGTTGACTTCCTTGGCTAATGCCTCTATGAGATTGATCTCCAATGTGGCGGCAGCCACTTCTCAAGCGGCTGGCACAGGCATTGCCATTAGAAGGCATGCCTGGCTTTGCGGGTGTGCAGAACCCTTTAAGGCGTCTTTTTTACTAACACCCCTTTTGACAGCTCAACTTTGTTTGGACCTTCCATCAAGGAAATGTTGACCTGCAGTGAGCAGGAGGGCAAGACTCTGTCAGCGGTGGGAATCAAGTTCTCTGCTCCCCCACGTTCCTTTTCTAAGACTCAGAGGAGTAGTAAGAAACTTTGGATGTTCTTCGTGTTTCACTGTTGCAGTCATTACATTTCGGTTATCTGCATGCAGGTAGCCCTCAGCCGGCCTGAATGCCAAAGTCTTGGATTCCTGCATTGGATGCTGTCTCTTCTTCCATGACGTCAGGTCATCAGGGTATAAAGCATGCAGCTGATGTCATTACATCAGTCTTTCTTGCCGTGCGGTGCCCGAAGTCGAAGCAGTTCGCAAGTGCTGGTCGGCCGACTCCTGAAATTTTCATTTGAGTTTTAGAACCGAAGTCTTCGAAAAAAGCTAAGTACCCCGTTGGGCATCCTTTTTCTTGCTCTTAACCGATGTCAGTAAAAGTTAACAGTTGTCTTACCTGTGGAAAGCAAATATCTCAAAGATTTTCATTCGTACTGCATTCCTTGCTTAGGCCCAGACCATGACGTCCCTCGCTGTCGGTTTTGTGCCTTATTTAACCCCCGAACTATTCGTCTATTTTCACAGCAAATTATTTTGGTACTTGGTTTAATTATCCAGAAATGGCTTCGGTAAGCCATCTGACTACCGATATTCCAAAAAAACATGAGGATAAAGACAGAGACCGACTGCATAGGTCCAAAACTGCCGACGACGCTTCCGTTAAGTTAGTCGTCAGTTCACTCAGTGAGGCACTTTTGAGTCCCTGATACTCACTACTTCAGATTCGCAGGCCTCTACTGAGACTCATTTGGAGTCCAGTGTACCACGAGATGCTTCTTCGACTATGGAACCTGCGGATGTCTCTACCTTTGTGTCTGGAGCCACTGTGCAGGCACCAGCTTCTGAGGGTGTATTCAGGCCTACAGATTTGCATTTTAAACTGATGCCATATTCTTCATCAAGGCCTAAAACTTGATCCACGACTAGAAAACCGACGTCCAACCCGCATGGTCAGACCCATATGCCAAAAAAAAAATGCTTAGAATGCCTGAAGACCTTATTACTTTAATTAGGGGAAGCCAACATTCCCCCTGTAAAAGACCTAGAACTGATTTTTCTGATCAGGATTCTGAAATTTCTACCTATGAGGATTCTGATGCAGAGGATTCCATTCCCTCTGCTTCCCTTCCAGAAGATTTTTCTTTTCGTGAAACTTTGCACACCCTAATGGAGCATTTCCGCTGGGAAAAGCCAGGATTACTCTGACTGCAAAAAGAGACTTGGGGAATTCTTACTCCTCCCTCAACACAGGCCTTTAGCTATCCCTCCTGTTCTGGATATTGTAGATGATGCCTTCTTGGAATCTAGGCTGGCCCCAGACACTTCACCTCCAGCTCCCAGAAAACCTGACAGGTATTGGAGAGTACCTGACTCTCACAAGTTCCTCTTCAAGAATCCTACTGCAGATCCAGAGACCATTTCCCAAGGACCAAGGGGCATTAAGGCTATTGCTGCCAAAAACCCTAACCCCTCTGATAGAGATTCCAGGGCCTTGGACCGATGGGGTAAGGTCGTCTACACTTCTGCTGCTTTGGTCAATAGGGCCTTAAATTGCCAGTTTCATATGCTAAATTATCAGCAGCATATTATGGGACTACTTAAACAAAAAATGATGTTGATTCCTGAATGTGCTGAACATAAAGAATTACAGGATTTGATGCATTCTGCTGAACAAGTTGGTAAACATACTTTGCAGTGTGGTTTTGACTCTAGTAGCATCTTGCAGCGCTGCTGTCACTGGGTCTGTACTTAGAAGGCATGCTTGGCTTAAGGAGCAAAACTTGCCAGAGCATGTTAAAGCTAAATTACTGGATGCTCCCTTAAACCAAGACTGTCTGTTTGGCAACAAAGCAGAAGTAGCTCTTAAAAAGATGGAGGAAAAAGCTAAATCTATGCAAACTGTTAAAGATTTCCTGCAAGTACAGCTTCCCAGATTTAGTAGGCATTGGCCTTCTAAGAATTGGTCCTTTCCAGGCCTTCTCAGTCCAAATGCAGGAACAGCAGACCACCTAGGTTACAGTCTCAGGCTACACACAGGCCTAAGCAGTGGGGGCTCCCACTTCCAAAGCTGGAAGTAAGACACCCCCCTATGGAAAAATGTCACAATCACTTAACCTTAACCCTTCCAAGCCCTGCTCAAATGCCTGCTCCCTTAGGAGGAAAGCTCGCCCTGTATGCAAAAAACTGAGAACTCATTACCCAGGACAAATGGTTTTTAAATATAGTTTGCCAAGGATACAGATTCCACTTCCACACCTTACCAACCCCAAGCGATTGGCCACACCTACCCCCAAATCAGTGGGCAGAGGCTCAACAGCAGGTTCTGTCTCTAAGTATCAGTTCTATTCAGCCTGTCCCAGCAGAAGAAGGGGGACAAGGTTTTTACTCGATACTTTTCCTGGTACCCAGAAAAGAATGCTCCTGGCGTTGTATCCTGGACCTCTCTGTTCTAAACACCTTTTTGGTAATCCCAAAATTCAAAATGCTAACACTTCAACAGCTGCTTCCTATGCTAGGCAAAGATGCCTGGTTGGCAACCTTAAATTTAAAGGAAGCTTACCTGAACATTCCAATAAGGAAATCTTGCAGGAAATACCTACGCTTCAAAGCAGGCTCCATGCACTATCAGTTCTCTGCACTTCTCTTTGGCTTATGTACTGCGCCCAGGGTATTCACAAAGTGTCTAGCTCCAGCCATTGCATTTTGCAGGCAGAGAAATATTCAAATATACCAATATCTGGACGATTGTCTGATTCAGACAGAAAACCAGGACATGCTATTAAAACATGTGGTATTTGTAAAGAAACTTCTAACATCGTTGGATTACACCATAAACGAAAAGAAATCTCATCTAGTACCCTGCCAACAGATTGTATTCCTGGGCGCAATCTTGAGCACAACTTCCCAGATGGCTTACTTCACACCAGAGAAACAATTTTATTTGACAGCCTACTTCAAACTACTGGCCACAAAGACCCAGCTATCTGCAAGGAAAATTCTGCAAGTCCTAGGGTTCATGGCCTCTTGCATTCTACTAATTCCATATGCAAAACTGCATATGAGGAAACTACAGTGGTATCTAAAAAGCTTATGGTGTCAACATTCTCAGGACCTGGAATCAATAATTCCCATCATTCCTTGTATAAAGACAGAGTTCCTTTGGTGGGCAGAGGCCTGCCACCTCAACAAGGGGCTCCCTTTCAATCTACCCCCTGCCCCCCAAACCCGGATTATAGACGTATCAGACTATGCATGGGGTCTCACTTGGCAGGGCAGTGCATTCAGGGCAAATGGAACCAGAGTCAGATGCACCTGCATATCAACCAAAAATAAATGTTAGCTGTACAGAATTCCCTAACAGCCTTCAGGGAACACATCTTTCCAGGACAATTATTGGTAAAGACAGACAACACCACAGTTATCTGGTACATAAACAAGCAGGGGGGAACCTACTCGTACCCTCTCTGCAGACTAGCCATGGCCCTGTGGAACACTGCCTTGGAGTTATCAAGTGCACCTACAAGCTCAATTCCTGCCAGGCAAGCTAAATTCACTGGTGGACATCCTAAGCAGAAATCTCATGGACCCACACGAATGGAAACTGGAACCAAAAATATTCACCCCCCCCCCCCCCCAGAGCTACCAATTGGACAAATTCTGCACAAGGACTCCCCACAGTCAAACTGAAGAAAACGTAACTGTATAAACTTGTAAATCTTAAAAAGGCTCTCAGAAGTCACTCAGTCAGGATTTATTGTCCACAAACAACAAAAAACAAATAGACGATAATGGTTGAAAAAACACTGTAAAATAGTACTCCCCACAGTCAAGCTTGGAAAGTGGATGCCCTGTCCTTTACCTGGAAGAGCCTCTCGGTTTATGTCTTTCCCCCTCTGTCTCTCCTCTCAAAGGTTCTGCTAAAGATCAAACAGGACAAACCAAGGACAATTCTTATTGCACCAGACTGGCCTCGCCAGCACTGGTACCCCCTCTTGCACAGCATGATACTGCTGGATCTGTGGCACCTACCTCAGACACCTTATCTGCTGTCCCAGCAGGCGGGCCAGATTCTGCTCCCTCAGCTTCAAACCCTGAACCTTGCAGCCTGGCTAATTCCTTGAGCTCTCCAGTAGCATCCCTCAGTAAGCAGGTGCTAGAGATCATTCTGAAAGCAAGGAGACCTAGTACTAGAAAATCTTGTGCTGAAAAGTGGAAAATATACTGTTCCTGGAGGCAGACCCCAGGGTATGGGCACCACAGTGTCCAGTTTACCTCATATTCTTCAGCACTTAACAGAAATGCTGCATAAGGGCCTATCCTTCTCGTCAATTAAAATTCATGCCTCTGCTATTTCAGCACATTATAATACTGAATCATCCCTCTTCTCTCACCCCCTGTTAAAGCAATTCCTCAGAGGGGCTAAACATTTAAGACCCCCCAGGCGAGCCCCTACTCCAGCCTGGGACCTTAACTTTGTATTGGAAAAGCTCTCTTCCCTCCATTTGAACCAGCTGCAACTGCAGAGTTGAAATTCCTTTCTTGGAAAACAGCCTTCCTTCTAGCCATCACTTCAGCAAGAAGAGTGTCTGAATTACAGGCCTTCATGGCAGTGAAGCCCTTCATTATCTTCCATGCAGACAGAGTTTCCCTCCGGACCAATCCTTCCTTTATGCCCAAGGTGGTGTCAAGTGTGGCCCTAAATTAGTCCATTAATTTGCCTACCTTTTTCCCTAATCCACAAAACAAAGAACAAAAAATTCTGCACCCTCTGGATGTTCACAGATGACTTAGATTTTATTTGGACAGGACTAAGCCTCTCAGAAAATCTGAACAGCTGCTAGTTGGCTTTGCTGCAGGGGCAGAGGGGAAGGCCATTTTAAAAGCAAACAATTTCTAAATGGATAGCCCATTGCATTCATTTCTGCTATAAGCACCATGTAAAACCTACCCCACAGTGGATAAGATCACATTCCACCAGGGCTGCATCTACCTCTACAACTTTTCTCAGAGGGGTCCCTACCAGGGACATAGAAGCTGCTACCTGGAGCTCTGTTCATACCTTCACCAAGCATTACCACATGCCTATTTTTTGTACATCCAGAGCTGGTTTTGCCACTGCAGTATTGTAGGGCTTAATAGCTGGTCCTAATGCTCTCTAACTTCCTCCTCCCGTCCTTAGCTTTGGGAATCTACCCAAATGTAATTACTGCAACAGTGAAAAACGAAGAACATAGTACAGTTGTGTAGACTTACCATAAATGTAGATGTTGAGTGTATTCACTTTTGCAGTCCTGGCTACCCTCCCTCCAGCCCCCCTGACTTCTCTTGGCTCTACCTTTCCTTCTTGTTTGGTGTATTTGAGCTTTCTGGTGTATTTGCTTTTTGTTGGTGTAACATAACATAGAATTGCTTCCCGTTATGGGGGCACCTGACATCTAGGGCAAGAAAACCTGATGTAATGGCGTCAGCTGCATGTTTATACCCCTGATGACCTGATGTCATGGAAGAAGAGACCGCATCCGGTGCAGGAATCCAAAACTCTGGTATTGAGGCCTGCTGAGGGCTACCTGCAAGCAGATAACCCAAATGTAATGACTGCCACAGTGAATACACTCTACCATCTACATTTATAGTAAGTGTACACAACTGTACTTTTCTGCAGGACTCTGTCCTCCTTCCAGGATGCTCCTCAAGAATCCTCTTATGCATCCAGGGTAGGGGATTCAATAGTACACGCCACCCCAGAGGCAGAGGGGGTCCACAGAATCAGGGCTCCTGGGAACCCTTCTCAGGGAAGCCTTTTAAGTCTCCTGTCCTGTAGCCAGTCGGGGGGAGGTTTTTCTCTCTTCACCCACTAGCCTGGTTTATCAACAAGCAAGGGGGAACATGAGAGCGCCACGAGAGTGTGGGAATGGGCTATGTCCTCCAGGCGCTTACTTTTTGCAACTCGCATTCCTGGCAATTCCACCGTGCTGGCTGACAAACTCAGCAGGTCTATATTGAGTCCCCGTGAGTGGTCCCTGAATCCATCAGTGGCAAGTCAGATTTTTGACCATTGGGTCAGCCATGCTGGGATCTCTTTGCTTCCTCAGCCAACAACGGTCTTACAGAAAGCTCGCCGCCTGAAGACACCTTTCATCCTCATTGCCCCCTTTTGGCATCATCAGGAGTTGCCTATAGCTATGCCATGACACTGCCAGTAGATGGAATTAAATACAAAAACATTATTTTCTAACACTGTCCAGAGTGTATAGTACAAATAAGAGATTTCCATCTCTCCCAAGTTAGAGAAAGTGTGCAAAAACTGTTCAACCTTCAAGACCCCCCTCATCATTAGGTGTAACAGTGAATAAGGAGGTGACATCCATAGTGAGAAAAATAAATTCATGCATAAAAAATTTTACCAGTGTTCACTTCTAAAAAGCAAACAAATTGTTCAGAAAATGCTCAGTGTCCCTCAAAATAACCATGTAGTGGTCTCAAAGGTTTTTTTCCAAATAAATAGAGAGGAGCCCTTTCAACCAAGTGCATCCTGCAACAGTAGGGTGCACAGGGGGATTTTGTGCATTTTTTATGAACTTTTGGAAGACCTTGCATTATAGGCAGTAGTGAGTCTTTAACCATAAAGTAATCTAACAAGTTCTTATCTTTCATTTTCTCTCGATATAACTTGTTCAATTAATGTGTGATAACTAACTTCATGGACTCAATTATTTTTTTGATAAGTAGTCAAATAAAACTTTCTATGTGCTAGCATGTTATTCATAGCTTCATTATAACAATCAGTCCCCCCTTGTCTGCAGGTTTAATTAAATCTTATTTTGTTCTTTTTCCAAGCACTGTGTTCATCCTTGCTTAAATTGTAATGCATTACACTTCTTGCGCTGATTGTAGATACTGTGCATTTCATCAACACATAATTTCTCAAGTGCACTAACTAAAGGATTTAACACTGGTAAAAAAATACTTTTTTAAATACAGTATTATTATAAACTTGGATCTGAAGTAGTTAACTTCATTTGCCCATCAACCTATGGGGTTATCGGATCCATATCTGATCCGAGCCGACAGCTTCCAACAGCTAAGATCCGAGCTCCAAGCTCCTCCCCTTGCCCATAATCCCCTGCTATCCCCTCCTGACCTCGGATCTAGTTTGCCGCAGTTCTCTTCAGCAGCTTGATCGAGCTTCCAGGCGTGGTATCTGTGGATTTGTGAGAAAAATCTTTCTTTTTTCTTAGTCTAATCAGAGATTTTGTGTTAAGTAGACTCCCAGTAGCGTTAAGGCTTTATTGATCTAATTTTTAGTATCCCCCCCCCCCCCCCGTGTTTGCATTAGGGTGTGTGGCTTTGGGGCCTAGCGAGTGTGTTGTTTTTCTTTGATAGGTATGGCAGAGGCACCCAAAACATTTTTCTCAAAGTGTACCGAGTGTGGCCATAAGCTGTCCCCAGCGGATGGCCACACTCTGTGCGTTTTATGCCTTAGGGTTGAACACCTTTCCTCCGGCTGCACTATTTGCGCAGCGTTCAACCCCAGGGCCCTTAAGGACTGGAGGGCGAAGCTGATTCTGGCGGGACTTCTGCCCCCGGACCCTGCTTCGTCCTACGGTCCCTCAGTGGCACCTGCCGCGGCTGCAGCAGCATCACCTGCTATTCCCCTTCCCCTGGCCGGGACTCAACCTCCCACCTTGGGCCAGGAGGAGAGGGAAGCCAGAAAGGAGAAACGCCGGGAAAAGCACCACAAGCAGCGGGCCAAAGCTTCTGCATCGGCCCCGCCAGCCAAACTGGTTTCTCCTCCCAGGTCCTCAGAGTCTTCTCCTTCCCGGCTCCGATCCCCCCACTTCTCCCCGGGGCCAGAGGAGGAGGAGACCCGGTCGCCTTAGAGGTCATCGAGGCGGCACTCCCGGCCTGCCTCGGTGGCCTCAAGGTCTACCCGCAGTATGTCAGACGCAGACCTGGACCGGATGATGCATAGGTTTCTCCAGGCGTAGCTGCAGATGGGAGTGCTCCTGTCCCCCCCCCCTCCGGGGGGGGGAGCTCGACCCCCTTTTTTGCCCCGATTGCTCCTTCTCCGACCCACTACTGGGGTTCGGAGCTCTCGGAGCCGGGTAGCGTCAGAGCCGGGGTACTTCGGCGCCGATAGCACCTTTGAGTCCGTCGGGTCCATGTTCTTCGGATCCGAGCTCTTGGAGCCGAGAGCTGAGCTTCGGATCCGGAGGTGTCTGTATGGCTTCGTCTCCGTCTGTCGGAACATACTGGCCCTTCGGATCCGACCGTGTCGGCGCCGACTCCGATCCGCACGTCTGATCTGAGGGAGGGTCTGCTCTCTGATCCTATGGAGAGCGGCTCTCCTTCGGCGTTCGACCTTGTAGAGAGGGTTTTGTCGAGGGATTCCAGGCCCCTGGCTTCAGCTACGGCTCCACCCTGCACTCCCTGTCAGACGGGTCCACATTCTATCACCCGGCCCCAGGGACAGCCTGCTCAGACGTCCCAGATAATTCCCTTGCTGGAACAGGATGTGGTTGGTGAGGCCTCTTCGGACAGCCCCCCTGAGGAGGTCCCTCACAAACGCAAGTGCAAGAGGAGGCACGTGGACTCCCCTGAGTCCTTGACAAAGGACACAGACTTGGAGGAAAAGGGGAAGGTTCCCCAAGGTCACCCCCCGAAGGTTCCCCAAGGTCACCCCCCAAAGACGTCTCCTTCGGAGACATTATGGAGATGCTTCGGATCGGGGGGGGTGGTCTGCCCCAAAACTTTCCTCTGACGAGTTTGTTTTTCTGGAGGCGTTTGAAGCAGGCCCATCTACCTCTTGGGTTTCCCCTCCCGCCGATCCCCTGGTAGACCTGATTACTACCAGGGCATGGAAGGAACCGGACACTGTGGAGGCCATTCCAAAGAGGCCGGACAAAATTCTTAGCCCCCCTTCGGACAGGTCATGTTGGAGCAAAGGAGCCCCGGTAGATGCCATGTTTGTGGCGGCCGCCACCAAAAGGGAACTGGCCCAGGAGAGTTCCTCGGTCCATCCTCCAGACAAGGAGTCTCGGACGATGGACCGTCTGGGGAAGTGGGTGTTTGCTTCAGCCACCTTCTCTGTGAGGTCACTGAATTATATGGCACACATGATTTGGCTCCAGCGGGATCTTATCAAGGAATACGCTGGGTCGCCCCCAGAGTCCATGTCGGCGGAGGACAAAAAAGTGTACTCTACCCGAATGTCCACTCTCAAATCTATCTCCAATACCTCTATGCGGTTACTATCCCATGCCACGGAAGGAGCCACTAGAGCTAACGGAGCGGGCGTTGTCCTACGGCGACAGGCATGACTCCGGCACTGTGATTTCGCAGAACCCTTTAAAGCATTGTTCGCTAATGCCCCGTTTGATGGTTCTGCCCTTTTTGGCAAGACCGTACGCGACACATTGGTCCAGAGTGAAAAAGATGGGAAGATGTCTGCCGTCGGATTCCGCTTCTCTGCTCCCCAGAGGTCCTTCTCCAGGAACCAAAAGGGACAGAAGAAGATGTGGTTCCGGAAGTCTCAACAGTCCCGTTTCGCTCCAGACCCCTCGTCCTTCAGAGGCAGAGGAGGACAGGGTGGACGCCGCCCCAGAGGCAGAGGGGGCCCGAAGAACTTTGGGTCCAGAGAACCTTTCTCTGATCGGCCCACGCAGCAACCCTGGGGGGTTACCCGACTGCTCCACTCTGGAGGCAGTCGGGGGGGGGGGGGCATTTCTCGAGGCACCTGGCAGCTTGGGAGTCTCTTACAATGGATTGCTGTGTGCTTCGGATCATAGGATGTGAGGTGAAGGGAAGAATCCTTTAATCCAACATAATACACGTTGTGGTACCTCGGCAATTCGCCTTCTTGGTTCTTTGTGGACAATTTATTTCTGTTTCTGTATTTTTTGAATATGCTTCGGATCATATACAGAGGCTACAAAATCCCCTTTCTCAGTTCCCCATACCTCCCTGATGTCCCACCCAATCTGAGGGACGCGGTAGCCGAGGACGTACTCCGGCTGCTAGAAAAATGAGCAATCCAGCACGTCCCCCCAGACCAGTCCAGATCAGGCTTCTACTCCAGGTTCTTCTTGGTGCCAAAAAGGACTGAGGACTTGAGACCAATCCTAGACATGTCCTTCCTGAACCTGTCAGTAGCCAAAGAAAAGTTCCGGATGGTCACACTTCAATCCATTCTCCCCCCTCTGCAGGAGAATGACTGGATATGCTCCATAGACCTCAAGGAAGTGTACTACCACATTCTGATGGACAGACGATCCAGGAGGTTTCTCCACTTCTGGCTGGGAGCCAGCCACTACCAATTCAGGGTCCTTCCCTTTGGTCTCACCACAGCCCCTAGTGTGTTCACCAAAGTGTTAACTGTTGTAGTGGCCCACCTGAGACTCCAGGGAATTCAGGTCTTCCTGTACCTGGACGACTGGCTTCTGACCGCCCCCACCAGGCATCTACTTTGCACGGCCAGGGATTACTTTCTCCGACTAGCTCCCTGGCTGGGGATCACGATCAACATCGGGAAATCTTCCCTTCTTCCGACTCAAATCATAGATTTCATTGGAGCCAGATTGAACACAAACCCAACTTCTAGCCTTCTTGACTCCGGACCGGCTACGAACTCTTAAACTCCATGTACTGGCCATTCTACAATCCCCAGCTCCCCCTGCGGAATTGGTCTTGAGGGCTCTAGGCTCGATGGCGGCAACCATCAACCTACTACCCATGGCTCGCTTGAACATGAGTTCTTCAATGGACCTTACAAGTCCAGTGGTCCTTACTGCTACATCCCCTGAGCTTTCCCGTTCCTCTCAGCAGGGTGTGCAAGAAAGCCCTCTTATGGTGGCTCCAGTCCCCGGACCTCCAGAAGGGGCGCCCCTTCTCTGCGCCCCCTCCTCTAGCCACGGTGACCACGGATGCCTCGCGCCTCGGGTGGGGGGGGCACTGCTTGGGCAGGACCGTTCAAGGCACGTGGAACCATTCGGCAACCTTATTTGCATATCAATGTCCTAGAGATGAGAGCGGTGCTTTTGATGTTGCAAGCACTTCAAAGTCTTCTTCCCTTGGGGACAGTTGCGATCCAGACAGACATGTCAGTCTGGTATAGCAACAAACAAGGGGGAACCAGGTCCTATCCACTTTGTCGGGAGGCCATGAGAGTGTGGGAATGGGCTACGTCCACCAACCGCTTTCTCATAGCGACACACATTCCGGGATGGTCCAACATTTTAGCAGACCGACTAAGTCGAGCCATCCTGTCACCGTACAAGTGGTCTCTGAATCCGAAAGTAGCGAAGCAAATCTTCTCCAAATGGGGTCAACCTCGTTGCAATCTTTTCGCCTCTCCTTCGAACGCAAAGTGCAGCGACTACTTCGCTCTAATTCCCCCTCCCAGGTAATCCTCCAGAGACGCTGTGGTGCATGCTTGGCCACCCGGTCTACTGTATGCTTACCCTCCTCTGCCCCTGATTCTAAAGTTTTTGCAGAAAGCCAGACGGTTGGGGAGCAGAATAATCCTAATTGACCCATTCTGGCCTTGTCAAGCTTGGTTCCCTTATCTATGGTCTCATCTAGTGAATCCCCCATGGATTCTAGATCCCATCCCGGATCTGATCTCTCATCCGTCAGGCACGTCAACCCCGAGCCTGGACAACCTCAAGCTCACAGCTTGGTTGATCCAGTTCCAGTGATAGCTAGGACTCCCGGTATCTCGTCCCCTGTTAAGGCTATTCTAGTAGCCGCTCGCAAGCCATCTACTAGAAGAATCTATAATAGCAAATGGAAGCGTTTTTCTATTTGGGCAGAGCACCGGAACTTAGATTCCTTTACAGCTCTGTTGCCAGCAGTACTAGATTTTCTGTCAGGGTTATTCGACCAAGGTGCTAGCTCTTCTACGGTCAAAGACCAGTTGGCCACTCTCTCATCATGTTGGCAATGATCTCGGCCCTCTGACATCGTCCAAATTATGTAAGACCTTTCTAAAAGGCACCTTCTTACTAAGACCTCCGGTAAAAGATGCAGTCCCTCCTTCGGATTTAACTCTTGTACTTCAGTCTCTAACAGCTCCTCCCATTGAGCCTGCAACTTCGGTGGATCTGAAATACTTATCTTGGAAGACAGCTTTACTTGTTGCCATTACTTCAGCCAGAAGGGTCTCGGAGCTTCAAGCCCTTTGCGCCAAGCCACCGTATTTGGTTTTCCACAAAGTCTCACTCAGGAACAATCCTTCCTTCCTGCCCAAAATTGCATCGGAGTCTAATATCAACCAGTCAATTAATTTGCCAGTCTTCTTCCCAAATTACCAAAACAAAGGTGAATACAAGTTTCACTCGCTAGACGTACATAGGCAACTAAGATTCTATTTGCACAGGACAGCTTACCACAGGAAATCTGACCAACTTTTTGTATCCTTTGCTAAGCCTTCCTTGGGAAAACCTGCCTCAAAAGTCACATTGTTCAGATGGATTTCCCAATGTATTCTTTTGGCGTATGCGAGTTCGGGCAGGCCTGCACCTCAAGGAGTCCATGCCCATTCTACTCTTATCAATCTCTACCTCTGCGGCCTTTCGATCTAGGGTGCCGTTGGATGACATTTGTTCAGCAGCCACTTGGGCTTCATCTCATACATTTATAAATCCTTCCAAATTGGATATTGTCTCCAGGGGGAGCACATCCTTTGGCACTGGAGTGCTCCGGAACATCCTTCCATGAGGACCTCCCAAGAATCGGGTAGCTGGGGACTCTGTCCCATAGGTTGATGGACAAATGAAGTTAACTACTTCAGATTTAGAAGTTATGTACTTACCATAGCGTTCCATCTGAGTAGGTAAACTTCATTTGTCAGCAACCGTCCCTCCCTCCATCCCCCTAGCCTATATGGGTGTTCAAAAGACTCCTGCTGCCATGGCAGATTCTTCCAGGTTAGAGTAGGGAGATGGTTCTTGGTATCGTATGGTCTATGGATAGGCAAACTCGATCTGAGGTCAGGAAGGGGTAGCAAGGGATTATGGACAAGGGGGAGGAGCTTGGAGCTCAGATCTTAGCTGTTGGAAGCTGCCGGCTCAGATCAGATATGGATCCGATAACCCCATAGGTTGCTGACAAATGAAGTTTACCTACTCAGATGGAACGTTATGGTAAGTACATAACTTCTAATTCTCAGACGTTGCATTTTTATGTACATAAGGTTTAACATTAAACTTCTTACAAACATTACATTAAATATAACTTCTGAAGTTGTTAATCTTCTTCCTATTCATCACTGATGGGACTCGGAACCGAGTCGGCCTTATACCATGCTTGCGTGCACCAAAAACTCTTGAGAGTTAAGCTTCTACTCACAATGCCCCTTCACTCAGTTACCTCCGATCTCATTTGCCATGCAGCCATATAGCAGCGTTTCACTGAGCTCTCCAGCTAAGTGTTATATTTTTCTAAATTTTACAATTTTTTTTGTGGATCTTTTCCTATTAGTTTGCTAATTTCTTGTATCTTTACTCACTCAGCTGTACTCACAGGTATTTCCTTTCGTACCAGTGTTGGTATTGGCCCTTCTACCGTTGTGGTATTCCCACTACCATTGTTGGTATTTTCCTCTTTCCCTTTCTCCACTTTCTTCTATTTCTGTGTTTGTGTGCGTCTTCTATTATGTTTGAGAAGGAAAGGACTATGGGGTTTAAACACCGCTTTTCTTGCAGTGGTAAACTCTCGAATAGTGATCTTCATGAAGAGTGTGTGTATTGTTTGGGGGTTTCGCATTTATCGGCGAAACCTCCATGTGATATTTGTGCCAGCTTCAGTCAGCGGACGATGACTGAGCAACAAAATAAATTGATCCTTAAGGGCCTGCTTCATTCGCCTTTTTCGGAGGCTATTTCTGCGTCTGAGGTCTCATCCCCTCCATCTGTGGACAAGAAACGTCCTCGCTCAGACCCCTCTTCACCGGATGGTGATGGAGGGCAAAAGCCATAAGCATAAGGACCATAAGACTTCCACTAAGCACTGTACTGCCTCCACTGTTACGACCAACTCTGCTCCGAGTTTGGCTCCAGTGATTCATAGCGAGGTCACCTCGTCTGCGCCTGCTCTGATGACTATGTTGCCATCTACAACCTCGGTCCCGACCATTTTGTCTGTCTCCATCTTGGCACCGACGTTTCCCATCTCCATCCCAGCGTCTGTTCAGACAACTTCAGAGCTGTTATTGACCTCCACCCCAGCTGTGACCTTGGCTCAGAGCCCGTTCTCGGCTCCGATCATTCCTTTGTTGCCTGTTTCCAAACTGGAATCAGTGCAGTTCTTTAATGCACCACGGACCCACTACTCTACGTCTGCGGATCCATTTGTCAGACAAGCCTTCAGCTCTGGCCTGATTCCCCCTCAGGGGCATCGGTAAGGTCCACCAGAAGCCTTTCAGAATTGGATGTGGTATGCCTTTTTGTTCAGCTGCTGACCGCCAAGGAATTACAAATTTTCTTAGACCCCATCCCACTCCGGGCTTTGGGTCTATTACACTGGCGACCGGTACATACGCTCCTCCCTTGGATCCCTTGGTACAGGGTTCATATACCTGGCGTCTGAGAGGGCTCCTTTCCTCGGTGCCGACAACAACAGAGGCTCCGAGACCCCTTTGGGTGTCTGTTCTGTTGGGGGGGGGGTGGAACCCTCTGTTCCGGCCACAGTTCCGGCGGTGTTGCCAGTTCCATCTTCGGGTCCGAGGGTGACTCCCGCCCCGAGTTTGCTTGAGGCTCCATCCCCGGGGACTGACTGCGTGGAGCGGGGTGTCACCCTGGTTCCGAAATTGTCTCCTTCGTTTCTGGGCTCCCATTTCTCTTCAGGTGGGCCTGCTGTCCGGGTGATGGAGAGGGTGCTTGGTTCGCCATCCCCCCAGGATTCCGAGAGCCCAAGGCCCAGCAATCCCCTGTTCAGGGTATTTTCCTTTCTGAGTCTTCTTCGGATGCTCCCACCAAAGAACCCCCACAGAAACGGATGTGCAAGAGGAAACGCATGGACTCCCCAGAGGAGTCCTTCATGGAAGATTTGGACTACGATGATGGGGAAGGATCTCCACAGTCACCTCCTGATGGTCTCATTTGGAGACATCCTGGAAATCTTGAAACAGAGGGGTGACTGGAAGCCCTCCAATCCTTCCTCTGAGGAATCCGTATTCCTGCAGGCCTTCCGCTCTCGGCCCTCTACTTAGGTGACCCCCCCCCCCCCGCAGATGAGTTGGTTAAGCTCATCCTGCAGTGGGCGTGGAAGAACCCTGACACAGTTGAGGCCATCCCTAGGTGATCAGATAAGATACTCACCTCCAGAGGATCCACCCCATTGGTCTAGAGGTTTGCCAGTAGACGTTATGGTTGGTGGCAGCAACCACGAAAAAGGACCTGGTGGAGGAAAGTCCTGCTGTTCACCTGCCCAATAGAGAGTCCTGGACGGTGGACAGGTTAGGGAAGCGAGTTTTTGCGTCTGTGACCTTTGCTGTCAGGTCTTTGAACTTTTTGGCACATTTTACGTGGCTCCAGAGAGTTCTCATCACCTAACTCTTTGGAACCCTCATGGGTCAGATTTCGGACAGGGCACGTGATAAAGTTGCTTCCCAGTTTGCTACCCTAGAGTCAATATCCAGTTTGTCCATGAGGTTGCTGTCCCATGCAACCCAAGGAGCGGCTAGAGTTGCGGGTGCAGGCGTAGTCATGAGATGCCACACCTGGATGCACATTTTTGACCGCTGACTCCTTCAAGTCTTCCTTTTTAAATGTCCCTATTGAACCATCAGCTCTGTTCAGTGCGAAGGTCAAGGATACATTAGCCAGGTGCGAGCAGGATGGGAAGACTTTGTCTGCCGTGGGCCTACGCTTTTCCAAACCTCAGTGTTCCTTCTCTAGGAACCAGAGGAGTGGGAAGATGTGGCACAAGAAGTCTCAAGGTCCTTTCCGTGACGCAAGTGGTGAGGACTCCCCCAGAGGCCGAGGGGGTTCCAATAATGGAAGATGCCCCTTTTGGGGCAGAGGGGGTCCACAGAGTCAGGACTCCAGAGATTCCTTCTCGGGAAGGCTGTATCAGCGCTCCTGAAGTGCTGCCCGATTGCTTTCCTCTGGAAGCAGTCTGGGTGCGTTTCTCTCTGCACCAAGCTGCCTGGCTCTCTATTACAAACAATCAGTGGGTGCAGAGAATCACATTCCCCTAATATCTTACCCAAGACCTCCAAAATCCCTTCTCGATGTTCCACCCATTCAAAAGGATGAGGCAGCTTCCAAAATACAAAAGCTATGTCAAAAATGAGTCCTCCAACAGGTCCCCCCAGACCAGTGTGGATCAGGGTTCTACTCCAAATTCTTTTTAGTGCCAAAGAAGACCGGGGACTGGAGGCCCATTTTGGATCTCAGCCAGCTAAACAAATCAGTAGTTCAGACCAAGTTCCGCATGGTCATGATTCAATCCATCCTTCCCTTTCTGCGGGAGGGTGTGTGGATGTGATAGTTAGACCTCCGGGATGCGTATTACCACATCAGAATGGACAGAGCGCTCCAGGAGTCTCCTTTGCTTTCGACTGGGAGCCAATCCCTACCAATTCAGAGCCCTGCCATTCGGTCTCTCGACTGCCTCCAGAGTGTTCACGAACTGTCTAGCAGTGGTCACAGCTCATCTGAGACTTCAGCGATTCCAGGTGTTTCTGTATCTAGATTATTGGCTCCTCTCTTCCCCCAGCAAGCGCCTTCTGGTCAGGGCCTTCCGCTACACCCTAGTACTAGAGGAGTCACTGGGCATCACCATCCACTGGGAAAAATCCAACCTTCAGCCCTCACAACAATTGGAATTCATAGGGGCAAGATTCAACACTCAGTCAAGTCTGGTCTCTCTCCCTTCTCACAGGCTTCAGAGATAAAGGGCACAAGTTGAAGTGATACTTGGTCAAAGAAAGGTGTCTGCAAGTGAAGTTCTCCAGGCTCTGGGGTCTGTGGCTGCAGCCATCCCAATTGTTCCCCTAGCCGGATTGCACGAGATTGCTACAATGGCTTATTCAATCCCAATAGCTGTCCAATCTTCACCCCCTGAGCTCACAGATTCTCATCACCAACACCTGCAAACAAGATCTCCTCTGGTGGATGAGTACAAATGAAAATCTTTGGTGTCGCCCCTTCCAGGATCACCAACCCAGTGCCATGGTGACAATGGACACTTCCCTGATAGGGTGGGTGGGCCACTTCCAGGGCACGTGGTCCAGTATAGAGGTCAACTTGCATATCAATGTCCTGGAGTTGAGCGGTGCTATTGGCATTGCAAGCTTTTCCACCTGCTCCTTCCATCCAAAATGATTGCTGTCCAGTCGGACAACATGTCCATTGTCTGGTACATAAGCAGGGAGGGACCAAATCCTATCCCCTATGTCGCAAAGCCATGAGAATCTGGCAGTGGGCGATAGCTTCCATCCGTTTTCTGATCACAACGCATATCCCGGGGAGCTCCAACGTGATTGCGGACAGACTGAGCAATTGCATCCTCCATCCTCACGAGTGGTCTCGGAGTGTGATGGCAGAAATCTTCAGCCATTGGGGCCAACAATGTTGCGATCTTTTCGCCTCCCCCTCAAACACAGAATGCAGCAGCTACTTTGACCTTTTTCCCCCTCACAGGGTGTCACTGAGAGACGCTTTGATTCACTATTTGCCAGCGGGTCTCCTTTATGCTTATCCTCAGATTCCCCCGATTCCTCTTTTTCTAAAGAAAGCTATTCGGTTGAGAAGCAAAGTCATCCTCATTGCCCTCTTCTGGCCTCGTGTGGTTTCCCTTCCTCCGACCTCATCTGTTACAACCTTCTTGGATCCTAGACACTCGTCAGGACCTCATATCTCACCCACGAGGGGCTGCCTCCCCCGAATCTGTCCACTCTCAAGCTGACGGCTTGGTTTCTCCACTTCCGTTAGTTGCCAGGCAGGAAACCCTCTCTCCATCAGTCTGTGATATTATCCTGGCCTCACATAAACCATCCACCATGAAACTTTACAGGGACAAATGGAAAAGATTCTCTCTTTGGTCACATAATCAGAAGCTAGATCCATTTTCAGCTCCTGTAGCTATTATTCGTTACTTGGCTGAGCTGTTCGACAATGGTGCAGCAGCTTCCACCATTTGAGTCCATTTAGCAGCTGTTTCCAACTTCCATAATGGGTCAGATGGAGTCCCGTTTATTTCCACCCGACTTGGCAAGACCTTCCTCAAGGGAATATTCCACAGCAGACCTCCCATCAGGCAGCCGGTGGAGGCATGGAATCTCTCCCAGGTTCTCCAGTCTCTCTCTACCCCCTTTTGAGTCTGCGGCAACATGTGATCTAAAATTCCTGTCATGGAAATCCTTATTTCTGGTGGCGGCCACTTCAGCCAGGTGAATGTCCGAGTTGCAAGACTTATTTATCAAGAGCCCTTGCCTGATCTTCCACAAGGACAGAGTATCACTTCGTACTAACCCATCCTCTCTTCCCAAGGTGGTTTCTGACTTTTCTATTAATCAGTCCATTGAGCTCCCTGTATTCTTTCCTTATTATTCAAACAAGGGAGAATACTACCTACATTCATCGGATGTTCATAGACAATTACGTTTCTACCTGGATAGAACTAAGTCCTTTGGCAAGTCGGACAAACTTTTCGTTTCCTTTGCATTTCCTAGACTGGGAGGTGCAGTATCGAAAGTTACCTTGTCAAAATGGCTCTGAGATTGCATTAGCTTTTCATATTCACTTAAGAATGAATCTAAGCCTGGTCAAATCAAAGCTCACTCAACTAGGGTTATTGCAGCATCGGTTGCCTTCAATTCTATGGCCTCCATGGATGATATCTGTGCATCTGCCATTTGGGATAAACCCCATACCTTTTTCAAGCATTACAAATTGGATCTGATCTCCAGGGGAAGAGTGGCCTTTGGCTTAGTTGTTCTCAGGAATGTTCTTCCATAAGGCCCACCCAGTTTCTCTAAGTAGCTTGGGATTCTGTCCCATCAGTGATGAATAGGAAGAAGGTAAACAACTTAAGATAAAGAAGTTGTCTTACCATAACGTTCCATCGGAGGAGTTGTTGATCTTCCAGTCATCACACCCTCCCACCAACGGTTCCTGGTGGATCTTGTGGGTCTTTGTGGTGTTTCAGGGTTTCTGCACATATATGGCCTCTGACTTTCTGGTTCTTCTATATGTTGCATGCAAACTTGATCTGAGGTAACTAAGTGAAGGGCATTGTGGGTAGCAGCTTAGCTCGAGAGTTTTTGGTGCACGTAAGCTTGGTATAAGGCCAACCCTGTTCTGAGGGCTCGAAACCGAACCCATCAGTGATGACTGGAAGAAGATCAACAACTCAGATTGAGCATTATGGTAAGACATAACTTCTTTTTCAGTGAAGTCTGATGTTTGTGTAGGAATCGGTGAAAGTCCCTTTTGTAAAACGCTTCTTTCACACTCTGTAAGATGATATGCAGAAAGATTTAAAATTAAGTCCTTGAAAATAATGTCAGCTTACTGGATGTTCTTCATCTCACATTGCTGCAGTCCTTACACTTGGGTAGTCCGCTGTCCTCGGTCGGCCCGAATATCAAAGTATTAGGCTGACGTCGGTCAAGGCGCTTAAGACTGACATCAGGACGTCAGGGTACAAATGCGCATGACCGACGTCATATCCTCAGTCTTTTTTGCCGCATGGTCCGATGCAGAAGCAGCGTTGCAAGTGCCGTTCGGCGTTCTGAAATTTTTCGAATTCGGAGTTTCAGACAGAGTCAAAGTTGGCTAAGTACCCCGTTGGGGAATATTTTAGTTTTTTCTTGCCTCAGTGGTTTACTGGATGTCAGAAAAAGTGAATAACTGTATTTCTTGTGGGAAACAGATACCGCATAGGGACTATCATACTTTGTGTATTCCTTGTTTGGGGCCTGAGCACGACGTTGTTGGGTGTCGCTTTTGTGCTAGGTTCAATAAGCGCACTATTAAGCGAAGGTTAGATTGTGCCAGGTTGGTCTTTGGGAAGCGGTGCAATTATAATATGCCGTCGGATGCTCCGGCGTCCGCTTCTTGAAGAAGCGCAAAGACAAAGCAGCTAAACCCAGGCAAGAAGAGTCGTCCGCGGACGCCGGTTCTTTGAGGCGTCAGTGGAACCGGTGGTTCCGAGGCTTCTCTGGAGTCCCAGGGGGAAACTTTGATATTGCAGGATGTGGCCTCTCAGGAGGCAGGTCAGGCTGAAGGGGCTTCTCAGGTTTCTGTACTCCCCTCCCTTCCTAGGGTGGTTAGGCCCTCTCCTTCTGTTTCCAAGGCTTCTCCCAGAGGCAGGCCAGGTTTAGCTTCTGTTGGTGTCACTCCTAGTTCATCAGGATCTGTGCCCAAGAAGCACATGCTTAAAATGGCAGAAGATTTAATTACTTTGATTAGAGGTTCTCTGCCCCCTCCTGATAAGAGGCCTAGGGTGGAACCAGAGTTGGGGAGTTTTGAACAGGCTTCGGATGTTTCAGAGTCTTCGGCTGAAGACTTGCAGGAGTATTCTCCTTATTCTGATTCTGATGTAGATGATTCTACTCCTTCTGCTTCTCCTCCAGAGGATTTTTCTTTTTCAGAGACTCTTCATTCCATGAGGGAACATTTTAAGTGGGAAGGTCAGGACTTCTCTGATTCCAGGAAAAGGCTTAGGGAATTTTGCTTTTACCCCAGCATAGGCCTTTGGCTATACCACCTGTTCTGGATGTTGTGGAAGATGTGTTTGCAGAGGCTTCACTTAATCCTGATTCTTTGCCTCCTGCTCCTGTTAAACCGGACAGGTATTACAGGGTGCCTGAGGCTCATAAATATCTTTATAAGAGTCCTAGGGCGGACCCAGAAACTGTTAGTCAGGGACCTAAGGGTGTCAAGGCCTCTGTTGTAAAAATCCGGTTCCTCCAGATAAAGAGGCCAGAGCTTTGGATAGATGGGGAAAGAAAGTCTATACTTCTTCCACCTTAGCTATGAGGGCTTTGAATTGCCAGTTTCACATGTTGAAATATCAAAACTATCTTCTTTCTCAATTGAAGTCTAAGGTAGATGCTCTGGCGGAAGGCATTGAGTGTAAAGAATTACAAGATTTGGTACATGTCTCTGAACAGGTGGGTAAGCATTCTTTACAATGTGGTTTTGATGCTGTACAGGCCTCGTCTAGGGTGGCTGCCACTTGGGTCAGTTCTTCGCAGGCACGCCTGGCTGAGGGATCAGAATTTATCTGACCATGTTAAGACAAGGATTTTGGATGCTCCTTTACAGTCTGATGTGTTGTTTGGTTCACCTGTGGAGTCAGTCTTGAAGAAAATGGAAGACAAGGCTAAGTCTATGCAGGCTGTTAAAGATTTTTTGCGAGTTCAGCCTCCGAAGTTTAGTAGGAATTGGCCTGCTAAAGGGTGGACGTACCCTGCTTATGATTCACAGTCTAGGGGTAGATCTAGACGTGGTAGGGGCAGAGCTCAGAGCTCTTTCAGACCTAGAACAGGAGTTCACCTGCACAATCTTCGGGTGAGGGCAGGGGCCAGTCCTTTCGTAAACAGGCCCAATGACCTACCTTTTCAGCTGCCAGATCCTTCTTGCCTGGCAGCACCTTTGGGAGGAAGGTTGGCACTCTTCAAGGAAAATTGGAGTTTGATTACCCAAGACAGATGGGTATTGGATATCATACACCAAGGTTACAAGTTTTATTTCCATACCTTGCCTCCTTTCAAAGGCATGCCGGACGTTCCTCCTCAGCAAAGACTAGAGGCTCACAAACAAATTTCTCTGCTGCTTCAAATAGGGGCCATACAACCGATCCCTCTGCCAGAAGTGGGCCTAGGATTTTATTCTCTCCTGTTCCTAGTACCAAAGAAGGGGAACACGTGGAGACCAATTTTGGATTTATCTATCCTCAACACTTATCTGGACATTCCCAAGTTCAAAATGTTGACATTACAACAGCTTTTACCTCTGCTGGGCAAAGATCACTGGATGGTGACTCTGGATCTCAAGGAGGCTTACCTTCATGTTCCTATCAGGCTAAGTTGCAGGAAGTATCTGCGTTTTGGCTGGGACTTCTCATTATCAGTTCTCTGCATTGCCCTTTGGCTTATCTACTGCGCCCAGAGTGTTCACGAAGGTTCTGGCTCCAGTGATAGCTTTCTTCAGGCTAAGAGGAATACAGATCTATCCTTATTTGGACGATTGCCTGATTCTGGCCCAAGGAAGGACCAACTTCTTCATCATTTACAATATGTGATAGCAGTGCTAAGATGCCTGGGGTATTCTGTGAGCGAAATAAAGTCCAGTCTAGTACCCTCTCACGACATGTGCGTTCTGCGTGTGAGACTGAATACAGCATCCCAGATGGCCTTTTGACCCCGGACAAACAAAAGAATCTTTCTCTTTACTTCCTTCAATTGTCTCATCAGTCCAGGCTGACTGCAAGGACAGTCCTTCAAGCCTTGGGGTTCATGGCATCTTGTATTCTGGTGCTTCCCAATGCCAAACTGCATATGAGGAAGCTACAATGGTATCTCAAAATGTATGGACACAGCACTGCCAAGATATGGACACTGTCATTCAAATAATACCTTGCATTCAAAAGGAATTTTTGTGGTGGGCTCAGGAATGTCACCTAAACAAGGGACTCTCTGTGACCCGGCCAGAGGCGAGTCAGATTCTAACGACAGATGCCTCAGACAAAGCTTGGGAGCTCATCTAAATGGAAAGTGGGTACAAGACATTGGCCTGCCAGACTACAACATCTACATATCAACTTGAAGGAGATGTTAGCAGTCCAATTTGCATTAATAGCTTTCAAGGATTTACTTCTTCCAGGGCAGGTGTTGGTTCTAACAGACAACACAACTGTCATGTGGTACATCAACAAGCAAGGGGAACACATTCTTATCCTCTATGCAGACAAGCAATGATTTTGTGGGAGACTGCTCTCAGTTTACAGCTAAATCTTCAGGCAAGGTTTCTGCCGGAGCACAGAACTCCTTAGCAGATGTGTTGAGCAGACAAATTATGGATCCCCACGAGTGGAAATTGGATCCTCATGTATTTCAGAAATTGACAGTGTTATGGGGAACTCCAGACATAGATCTGTTCGCTTCTCCACTAAACTACCAGCTGCCAAAGTTTTGCACAAAAGGTTTCATCACACAGCTTGGAAAGTGGATGCTCTTTCATTCAATTGGAGCAATCTTCATGTGTATGCCTTTCCACCTCTGCCTCTCCTCCCAAAGGTACTCCTAAAGGTCAGACAGGACAAGCCAAAGATGATTTTAATAGCTCCAGATTGGCCTCGACAGCACTGGTACCCATTACTGAGAAGTCTGGTAGGAGCCTCCATGGCCTTTGCCTTGATTCCACACCTGCTGTCTCAGGAGAACAGTCATTTACTCAATGTCAAACTTCACTCTCTTCACCTAACAGCCTGGCATATTCTGTTTTAAACCCTGGAGGGTCTCAGCTTCCACAACAAGTTTTGAATGTTATTTTGGAGGCCAGAAGGCCTAGTACAAGGAAAGTGTACAGATAAATGGAAGAGATTTTTATTTTGGAGTACAGCAAAGGAATTTGATGTTTCTAAGCCTAATTTAAGTGTGGCTCTTCAATATCTTGCTGAGTTACTGGACAAGGGTTTGTCCTTCTCTTCTATTAAGGTTCATGCTGCAGCAATTTCTGCTCACTATGACTGTGACCCACCATTGTTTTCTCATCCTTTGTTTAAGCAATTCCTTAGAGGGGCAAAGAATTTAAGACCCCCACGTAGAGCTCCTACTCCTGCTTGGGATCTCAATTTTGTGTTGGAGAAACTCACTCTACAACCTTTTGAGCCTGCAGCTACTGCCGAGTTGAAATATTTATCATGGAAGACTGCTTTTTTGTTGGCCATTACCTCTGCGAGAAGGGTTTCTGAATTGCAGGCCCTTATGGCAGTTGAGCCTTTCTTAATTTTCCATAAGGATAGGGTATCTTTACGTACTAATCCTTCCTTTATGCCTAAAGTGGTTTCTAGTGTGGCTTTAAACCAAACTATTCATTTGCCTACTTTTTATGCAAACCCCAAAATAAAGGGGAAAAGATTTTGCACACTTTGGATATACACAGGCAGTTGCGATATTATTTGAGCAGAACTAAAGGGTTCAGGCAGTCTCAGCAGTTATTTGTTTCATTTGCTTTGGGTTCTCAGGGCAAGCCTGTGTCAAAACAAACTATTTCTAAGTGGATTGGGTTCTGTATTGCTTTCTGTTATTCCCATCATGGTAAGGAGATTCCAGCTGGGATTAGGCCTCATTCCACTAGGGCTACTGCCACTTCTACAGCTTTTTTAAGGGGGGTGGCAACTAAAGATATTTTGGAGGCAGCTACTTGGAGTTCAGTGCATACTTTCTCTAAGCATTACCACCTTCCACTTTACTCTAAATCTAGGGCTGGTTTTGCCACTGCAATTTTACAGGGCATTTTGGCAGCCCCTACTGCTTTATAGTTTTGCCATCCTCCCTTACCTCTGCTTTGGGATTCTACCCAAGTATAAGGACTGCAGCAATGTGAGATGAAGAACATAGTACAGTTTTGTACCTACCATAAATGTAGATGTTCGAAGATCCACATTGCTGCAGTCCAATCCTCCCTCCTTCCCTCTGTAGTTAGAGGCGGTTGTGTGGTTTGGGTTGTGAATATTGTGGATATTGTATATATTGTACATATGATTAGTGCAAGGGTGGTTGGTTGTTTTTTGCTGTCTTTTGGTTTTGACCTTTCTTTTTAGGGTCTTCTGACATCTGGGGCAAGAAAAGACTGAGGATATGACGTCGGTCGTGCGCATTTGTACCCTGACGTCCTGATGTCAGTCTTAAGCGCCTTGACCGACGTCAGCCTAATACTTTGATATTCGGGCCGACCGAGGACAGCGAACTACCCAAGTGTAAGGACTGCAGCAATGTGGATCTTCGAACATCTACATTTATGGTAGGTACAAAACTGTACTTTTCTTTGTGCTGGGAGCACTCGGGTGGGTCTCTTCTTGATGATGTTCGTGTTGCACTGCTGCAGTCATTACACTTGGGTTATCCTGCCATCAGGCGGTCCCGCAGTCTGTCAGTTCCAAAGTCTTGGTCCGGTGTCGGTTGCTGTCGCTTCTTCCCTGACGTCAGTGCACCAGGGGTATATAAAATGCATCTGACGCCATTTTCTTCAGTCTTTCTTGCCGCGCGGTGCCCGAAGCAGAAGCAGTTCGCAAGTGCCGGTCGGCCGACTCCTGAGATTTTCAAAGTCGAATTTCAGATCCGAAGTCTTCAATAAAGCTAAGTACCCCATTGGGGAAACTTTTTTCTTGCCTCAGACCGATGTCAGAAAAAGTTAATTGTATTTCTTGTGGGAAGCAAATACCTCATAAGGACTTCCACTCTTACTGTATTCCATGCCTAGGCCCTGATCACTACGTCACTAGTTGTCTGTTTTGTGCTAGATTTAACAAACGCACTATAAAAAGACGTTTTGAGTTTGCTTTGCACTACTTTGGCCGAAGGTTCAATTATACCATGCCATCGGATCAACGATGGCCACAATACCGAAAACACGCAAGGACAAGGATAAAGACAGGCATCTGAGGCCCAAAACCGACGACAAAACCTCTTCTAGGCCAGTCGCCAGTTCTCAGTGAGGCGCTTTCACAGCCCCTGGCACCCGCTACCTCAGAGCCACAGGCCGCCTCTGTCTCCCATGTGGAGACAACTAGGCCTCTGTAAACTCAAGGTATTGGGCCTACGGAAACTAATCCCTCAGATGGGTCCGGAGCCGCTGAGTAGGCATCGGCTTCTGAGGGTGTTTTCAGACCTTCACAACTTACCATTAAAACAGCCAAGATAAAAGTACCATTAAAGACAAAGAAACAAGTACAGCATTTTCCTGGACAGTCCTCCATGCCTAAAAAAACAAATGTTTAAAATGGCCGAAGACCTCATCACTCTAATCCGGGGTTCCCATCCCCCTCCTGAGAAAAGGCCTAGGCAGGATACAGACTATGATTCCTCTGATCAGGTTTCCATTTCCTCTGATTCCTCTTCAGACCAGGGATACTCTCTACCCAACTATGAGGACTCGGACACTGAAGAATCTATCCCTTCAGCCTCTCCTCCTGAGGATTACTCTTTTGGGGAAACTTTACATACCATGAGGGAGCATTTCCATTGGGAAAGTCAGGATTGCTCAGAATCCAAGAAAAGGCTCAGGGATTTCCTTTTATTGCCTCAGCACAGGCCCTTGGCTATTCCGCCTGTGCTTGATATTGTGGATGATGTGTTCTCTTAATCCAGCTTAACTCCTGATTCTTTGCCCCCTGCACCAGCCAAGCCAGATAGATATTATAGAGTCCCAGACTCTCAAGTTCCTTTATAAAAACCCTTCGCCGGATCCAGAAACTATTTCCCAGGGTCCAAAAGGGGTTAAGGCTTCCATTGCAAAAAATCCAGTGCCCTCTGACAGATTCCAGAGCTTTGGATAGATGGGGGAAGAAAGTATACACTAATGCAACTTTAGCAGTAAGAGCTTTAAATTGCCAGTTTCACATGCTTAAGTACCAACAATATTTAATGGCGCAGTTAAAACAGAAAATGCTTGCAAGCTCAGAAGCTCCTGATTGTAAAGAAATGCAGGATTTATTGCATGCAGTTGAACAGGTGGGAAAACATACTCTACAATGTGGTTTTGATTCTTTAGAGACCTCTTGTAGGACCGCAGTTACAGGTTCTGTGATTCGAAGACATGCTTGGCTAAAAGAACAGAGTTTACCTGATCATGTGAAGGCAAAATTATTGGATGCTCCATTACAGCATGATACCTTGTTAGGTGTTAAGGCAGAAGAGGTGTTAAAGAAAATGGAGGATAAAGCTAAATCTATGCAAACAGTGAATGATTTCTTACAGGTACAGCCACCTCGTTTTAACAGAAATTGGCCAACAAAGAATTGGTCCTTTCCAGTGTCAGACAGGCCACAGAGAGGCAGATACAGACGCCCAAGAGGCAGATCTCAACCCCAAGGCTCAAACAGACAACGACAGTGGGGCACCTCAACCCCAAGAGGAGGTGAGGACAAGTCTCAACCTTACAGGAAACAGTCACAATGACTTTTCCCTTCGTACGCCAAGCACTTCCCTTTTGGAAGCCCCCTTAGGGGGAAAACTAGCACTTTTTTCTCAAAACTGGCAAACAATCACTCAAGACAAATGGGTTCTGAATATTGTGTCTCAAGGTTACAGGTTCCACTTTCATACTTTACCAAGGCTAAAAGGAATGCCAGACCTGCCGCAAAATCAATGGGCAGAGGCGCAAAAACAAATTTCAGCCCTCATGGACATGAGAGCTATTCAAAAAGTACCACAACAGGAACAAGGACAAGGATTTTACTCAACTCTTCCTGTTCCCCAGAAAGGATGAGGCCTGGAGGCCCATACTAGACCTTTCAATTCTAAATACTTAACTGGATATTCTGAGATTCAAAATGTTGACATTACAGCAGCTTTTACCCATGCTGGGCAAGAAGGCTTGTGTTGTTACTCTGGACCTCAGAGGCATACCTGCATTTCCCTATCAGACAAAATTGCAGAAGATACCTCAGATTCAAAGCTGGTACAATGCACTACCAATTCTCTGCACTGCCCTTTGGCTTATCTACTGCGCCCAGGGTCTTCACAAAGTGCCTGGCACCAGTAATTGCATTTTGCAGACAAAAAGGAATTAAAATATATCCATACCTGGACGACAGCCTCATTCAAGCAGAGATAAAGGACATTCTTCTACAGCATCTGGCGTTTGTAAAAAGGTTGTTAATTTATCTAGGGTACACAGTAAACGAAAAGAAGTCAAAACTAGTGCCCTCGCAACAGATTATATTCCTGGGTGCCAGCTTAAATACAATGGCCCAGATGGCTTACCTCACGCCAGACAAACAAGTTCAACTAACTCATTTTCAACTACTGGCTAAAAGTCCCATCTATCTGCAAGAAAAATTCTGCAGGCCCTTGGATTCGTTGCATCCTGCGTTCTCCTAATACCATATGCCAGACTGCATATGAGGAAATTACAATGGTACCTAAAAAGTGTTTGGATTCAACACTCTCACAGTCTAGAAGCAGCAATACCAATGATTCCCTGCCTACAACAGGAGTTTCGATGGTGGGCACAGGCATGTCACCTAAACAAGGGTCAGCCTTTTACCCTACCCACAGCCAGGCAGACTATAACAGATGCTTCGGATTACGCCTGGGGAGCACACATGGCAGGAAAATGCATTCAGGGCAAGTGGACCACAGACCAGATGCATCTTCACATCAATCAAAAAGAGATGTTGGCTGTTCAAAATGCCCTAACAGCTTTCAAGGACCTTCTGCATCCAGGACAATTATTATTAAAGACATACGACACCACAGTAATGTGGTACATAAACAAGCAAGGGGGCACTCATTCTTATCCCCTATGCAGGCAATACATGACCTTGTGGAACACAGCTCTAACGTATCAAGTTCACCTGCAAGCACAATTCCTGCCAGGAAAGAAAAATACTCTGGCAGACTTATCTAAGCAGAAATGTCCTGGACCCTCACGAATGGAAATTGAATCCACAAATCTTCAGCATGGTAACGCAAAAATGGGGATGCCCAGACATAGATCTTTTTTCCTCCCCACTGAATTGCCAACTACAAAAATTCTGCACAAGGACTTATCACAAGCAAGCATGGAAAGTGGATGCTCTATTGTTCAGCTGGAAAAACCTAAAAGTTTATGCCTTCCCGCCACTGCCTCTCCTTTCAAAGGTACTCCTAAAAGCCAGACAAGAAAAACCACAGATGATCCTGATTGCTCCAGACTGGCCACGCCAGCACTGGTACCCTATCTTAAGGAACTTGGCTCAAGGCTCACCATGGATTTTGCCTCAAATTCCACACCTTCTGACTCAACAAAACAATCGGATCCTGCACGGTCAGCTCAAAACCCTAAACCTGGCTGCATGGCAGATTAATTAGTCACAGGCAACACCTCTCTCTAAAGCTGTCATGAATGTCATTTTGGAGGCCAGGAGGCCTAGCACCAGGAAAGCTTACTCAGAAAAATGGAAGAGATTCTGTGCCTGGAACCAGGCTCAAAACCTTGACCCTCTTGATCCAAACATTCCTCAGAATTTACAATAGTTAACTGAGATGCTGGACAGATGCCTATCCTTCTCATCAGTTAAGATCCACGCCTCTGCCATTTCAGCACATTACAACACGGATCCTCCTTTATTCTCTGATCCATTGCTAAAACAGTACCTCAGAGGGGCTAAAAACATAAGACCGCCCCGGAGAGCACCAACTTGGGACCTCAGTTTCGTTTTGGAAAAACTAACCCTGCCACCTTTTGAGCCAGCCAATACAGCCAATCAAAAATTTTTATCATGGGAAACAGCTCTGCACCTAGCAGTAACTTCAGCACGAAGAGTCTCAGAGCTACAGGCATTAATGGCAGTGGAACCTTTTATAATTTTTCATTAGGACAGGGTTTCTTTAAGGACAAACCCTACCTTATCTAGTGTGGCTCTTAACCAAACCATCCATTTGCCAACTTTTTATCCAAACCCCCAGAATAAAGGGGAGAAACGTCTGCATTCTTTGGACCTACACAGGCAGCTACGCTTCTACTTGGACAAAACAAAAGCTTTCAGGAAAACTGAGCAACTGTTTGTAGCATATGCTGCAGGATCACATCACAGGGCAAGGCTATCTCAAAGCAGACTGTATCCAAATGGATAAGATACTGTATACGTTACTGCTACACACAGCATGGAAAATCAGTTCCAAATAACATTAGGCCACATTCCACCAGGGTAACAGCCACTTCAACAGCCTTTCTCAGAGGAGTACCTACCAAGGAAATTTTGGAGGCTGCAACTTGGAGTTCAGTGCACACCTTTACCAAGCATTACCACATGCCTCTTTACTCTAAATCCAGAGCAGGATTTGCCACTGCAGTTCTGCAGGGCCTCATTGCCAATCCTAACTCTTTATAGACCAGCCACCCAACCTTAGCTTTGGCATTCTACCCAAGTGTAATGACTGCAGCAGTGTAACACGATGTACATAGTACAGTTTTGTACCTACCATAAATGTAGATGTTAGTGTTCACACTGCTGCAGTCCAGGTTACCCTCCCTCCATCCCCTCTGAACTAGCTGGACTTCTCTATACCTTTCTGTCCTATACAACCTTTGTGGTGTATTTGCTTGTAAATAAAGGTATTGTTGTTATTTTTATATGTATATTTTTTATTAGCAATATGTATTGCCTACCTACTTGGGGGCAACTGACATCTGGGACAAGAAAAACTGAAAAAACTGGCGTCTGATGCATCTTATATACCCTGACGTCAGGGAAGAAGCGACAGCAACCGAGTTCACACAGCCTACCTTGACCTAGCAAACGTGTTAGACACAATACCCCACTCGGGCATCATAGAAAAGCTCACCAGATTAGATGTAAACCCATATGTCACAAGATGGGTTGCAAACTGGCTCAAGGACAGAACCGACAGGGTTAGAGTTGCTGGTGCCATGTCAGACTCTAAGCCGGTCACGAGCGGTGTCCCACAGGGCTCAGTCCTGGGCCCCCTCTTGTTTGGCATTTATTTTTCTGAAGTGCAGGCAAACATAGGGGGATTGTGGCTGACAAAATTTGCAGATGACTGCAAACTGGGCACCATAATTGACACTCCATCAGACACAGACATCCTCCAGAGAGGTCTCATAGAAATGGATAACTGGTGCCAGAGCCATGGCCTTAAGCTAAATGCCAAAAATGTATAGTCATACCCTTTGGGAAAAACAAGGTAACCCCTTAATTACCACATAGGTGGTAATCCATTAAACACGGAAGAAGTGATCAGGGACCTGGGGACCCAAGTTGACAGTAACCTCTCTTTTGAAACTCACATTGCCAAAGTGGTTAGGAAGACCTTCTACATTGCCCACCTGATCATGAAGGGATTCACATCCAGATCAGGAGAGGTCATTGTACCCCTGTACTCTTCACTTATCAGACCAATGATTGAGTACAACGCCCCATTTGGAATGTACCTTACACGACACCTGCAGCAGTTGGAAAGACCCCAAGAGTTCCTCACCAAAAGGATAAAGGGGCTCAAACATATGTCATACGCTGCCCGACTGAAGAAACTCCAGCTCTATTCAGTCGCATACCGTCTGCCCAGAGGTGATCTGTGCCTGACATACAAGGCCATGTCCAACCCGGAATTAATGGACATGCTCCACCTCAAAAAATCCAAATCCACCAGAGCCACGAGAGCAAGAGACTTAAACCTCAACACGGATATAAATAGGACATGCTGGAGGGACAGATTCATCACCCAGAGACTCCCTACACTATGGAACAGAATCCCAGTCCATGTGAGGCAGAGCCCCTCACTGACTCTGTTCAAGAGAAATCTTGAGTGGATGGGAGATCGTAGGTTTACCCCGGGAATCATCTCTGTGTCACTGCTGGACAGAGGCACAGCAAACTAATGGGTATAGTATTCTCATCCTAAGGGGTGGTGAAAGCCACACACACTCTGGCTAGGCTTATAAATGCCCTAGGGCAGATGGCCTAGTATAAACCTATGAACCTAAGACTTTGGAACTCTGGCTGACTGCGGGACCGCCTGACGGCAGGATAACCCAAGTGTAATGACTGCAGCAGTGTGAACACTCGAACATCTACATTTATGGTAGGTACAAAACTGTACTTGTGTTTCACCGTTGCAGTCATCACATTTGGGGTATCTGCTTGCAGTAGCCCTAAGTAGGCCTGATTATCAAAAGTCCTGGGTCCTGCGTCGGTTGCTGTCTCATCTTCTATGACGTCAGGTAGTCAGGGGTATAAAGCAGGCAGCCGACACCATTACATCAGTCTTTCTTGCCGTGCGATGCCTGAAGCAGAAGCAGATTGCAAGTGCCGGTCGGCCGACTCCTGAAATTTTTGTTTTCGAGTTTCAGATCCGAAGTCTTCAACTAAGCTAAGTACCCCATTGGGGATACTTTACTTGCTCTAAACCGATGTCAGTACATTGTATTTCTTGTGGAAAGCAAATACCTCAAAGATTTTCATTCGTACTGCATCCCTTGCTTAGGCCCAGACCACGACGTACCTCGCGGTCGGTTTTGTGCCTTATTCAAACCTCATACTATTCGTTGTTTGTTCATTTACGCATCTAAATATTTTGGTACTCATTTAAATTATCTGGAAATGGCTTCGGTAAGCCATCCGACATTCAGAAAAAACGCAAAGACAGACACAGACCACATGGGTCCAAAGCTGCCGACGACACTTCTCCTAAGCTAGTCGCCAGTTCGCCGGTATTCAAGCGCTTTTGCAGCCCCTAATACCCACTACTTCAGATTCACAGGCCTCTACTGAGACCCATTTGGATTCCGGTATGCTGTGAGATGCTTCTTCGACTGTGGAACCTGTGGATGTCTCTACCTTGGATGGGTCTGTTGCCACTGTGCAGGCACCGGCTTCTGAAGGTGTATTCAGGCCTACTGACTTGCATATTAAACCAATGCCATCTTCTTCTTCAAGGCCTAAAACTCGATCCATGCCTAGAAAACAGATGCCCAGACCGCATGGTCAGGCCCCTATGCCTAAAAAAATAATAATGGCTGAAGATCTTATTACTCTAATCAGGGGAAGCCACCCTTCCCCCTCTAAGAGACCAAGGACTGATTTTCCTTCTGATTCTTCTGGTCAGGATTCTGAAATTTCTATTTTCTTTGACCAAGATTTGCCCTTATCTACCTATGAGGATTCTGATGCGGAGGACTCCATTCCCTCTGCTTCCCCTCCAGAGGATTTCTCTTTTAGTGAAACCTTGCATACGTTTAGGGAGCATTTTCGCTGGGAAAGCCAGGATTACTCTGACTTCAAAAAGAGGCTTAGGGAATTCTTACTCCTGCCTCAACACAGTCCTTTAGCTATCCCTCCTGTACTGGACATTGTAGTTGATGCCTTCTTTGAATCTAGCCTGGCCCCTGACTCTCTACCTCCTGCTCCCAGAAAACCTGGTAGGTATTACAGGGTACCTGACTCTCACAAGTTCCTCTTTAAATATTCTACTGCGGATCGTGGGACCATTTCACAGGGACCCAAGGACATTAAGGCTACTACTGCCAAAAATCCTACTCCCTCCGATAGAGATTCCAGGGCACTGGATAGATTGGGTAAGAAGGTATGCACTTCTGCAACCTTGGCCATTAGGGCCTTAAACTGCCTTTTTCATATGTTAAAGTATCAGCAGCATATTATTGGATTGCTTAAACAGAAATTGATGTAGATTCCTGACTGTGATGAAAATAAAGATTTACAGGATTTAATGCATTCTGCTGAACAAGTTGGACAACATACTTTGCAATGTGGTTTTGATTCATTAGAGGCATCTTGCAGGGCTGCTGTCACTGGGTCTGTACTTAGAAGGCATGCTTGGCTTAAGGAGCAATCTTTGCCAGTTCATGTTAAAGCTAAATTACCGGATGCTCCCTTAAAAAGACGGCCTGTTTGGCAACAAAGCAGAAGTACTTAAAGATGGAAGAAAAGCTAAATCTATGCACACTGCAAGTGCAGCCTCCCAGATTTAGTAGGCATTGGCCCTCTAAAAATTGGTCCTTTCCTGCCTCTTCCAGGCCTTCAGTCCAAACCCTGAACCAGCAGAACACCCAGGCTTCAGTCCCAAGGTACTCACAGGCCTAAGCAATGGGGGGCTCCCACTTCTAAAGCAGGGAGTAGTAAGACTCCCCCCTATGGTAAACTGTCTCAGTGACTTAACTTTAAACCTCCCAAGTCCTGTTCAGCTGCCTGTTCCTTTAGGGGGAAAGATTGCCCTGCATGCAAAGAATTTGGGAACTCATTACCCACAACAAATTGGTTTTAAATATAGTTTCCAAAGGATACAGATTCCACTTCCACTCCTTATCAACCCCAAACGGCTGGCCAGACCTACCCCCAAATCAGTGGGCAGAGACTCAAAGCAAGTTCTCTCTCTCTTACGCATCAGGGCTATTCAACCTGTCCCAGAAGAACACTGGGGGCAAGGTTTCTACTCAAGAAATTTCCTGGTCCCCATTAAAGAAAATTCCTGGCGTCCTATCCTGGATCTGTCCATCCTAAACACATTTTTGGTAATCCCAAAATTCAAGATGCTAACACTTCATCAGCTGCTTCCCATGCTAGGCAAAGATGCCTGGTTGGCAACACTGGATTTAAAGGAAGCCTACCTGCACATCCCAATAAGGGAATCTTGGCAGTCTGCACTGCCCTTTGGCTTATCTACTGCGCTCAGGGTATTCGCAAAATGCCTAGTTCCAGTCATGGCATTTTGCAGGCAAAGAAATATTCATATATACCCATACCTGGACGATTGTCTAATTCAGGCAGAAAGCCAGGACCTACTATTAAATCATCTGGCATTTGTAAAGAAGTTGCTAACGTCTCAGGGGTACACCATTAACGAAAAGAAATCACATCTTGTACCCTCTAAACAAATTGTATTCCTGGGAGCAAACTTGAATGCAACTTCCCAGATGGCCTACCTCATGCCAGAGAAACAAATTTAATTGACAGTCTACTTCAAACTACTGGCCACAAAGACCCTGCTATCTGCAAGGAAAATACTGCAAGCCCTGGGATTCATGGCCTCTTGCATTCTACTAATTCCATATGTAAGACTGCATAAGAGGAAACTACAACGTTATCTAAAAAGCCTGTGGTGTCAACATTTTCAGGATCTAGAGTCAATGATTCCTATCCTACCTTGTCTGCAGATAGTTCCTTTGGTGGGCAGAGGCCTGCCACCAAAACAAGGGACTGCCATTCACTCTACCCCCTGTTGCCCAAACTAACAGCCGCATCAGACTGTGCATGGGGGGCTCACTTGGCAGGACAGTGCATTCAAGGCAAATAGAACCCAAGTCAAATGCACTTGCATATCAGTCAAAAAGAAATGTTAGCTGTACAGAATGCTGTGACAGCCTTCAAGGACTACATTCTTCCAGAACAATTATTGGTCAAGACTGACAACACCACTGTTTTATGTGGTACATAAACAAGCAGGGGGGAACCCACTCATACCCTCTCTGCAGACTAGCCATGGCTCTGTGGAACACAGCATTGAGCTACCAAGTGCACCTATAGGCTCAATTCCTGCCAGGAAAGTGAAATACACTGGCAGACGACCCAAGCAGAAATCTAATGGACCCACATGAGTGGAAACTGTACCAAAGATGTTCATCGTGTTACACTGCTGCAGTCATTACACTTTGGTTATCCTGCTGTCAGGCGGTTCCCCAGTCCCGCCTCGAGGGTTGTAGCCACGCATTTTCTTCAGTCTTCCTTG
>NC_056739.1:209095336-209199599 GCF_019279795.1 Protopterus annectens | reverse complement strand
ATTTTGATGCTTTGTGATTGGATTCTGTCAGTCTAGCAGAGATGGTCTTCCTCTATTGGGGCCGACCTTGCTGCAACCTGTTTGCCACTCCCCTCAACAACAAGTGCAGCAGGTACTTCGCTCTTATCCTTCCTCAGGGGGAGTCGCTGAGACACTAGTCCACACTTGGCCCTCTGGTCTCCTTTATGCTTATCCTCCTTCCCTTGACCCCCCCCCCCAAAGTTTTACAGAACGCAAGTCTGCTGAAGACCATGGTAATCCTCATTGCCCTTTTCTGGCCTTGGCAAGTATGGTTCACACTTCGCCCTTGGGTCTCCTTTATGCTTACCCTCCTTCCCTTGACCCCCCCCCCCCAAAGTTTTACAGAACACAAATCTGCTGAAGACCTCGGTAATCCTCCTTGCCCTTTTCTGGCCTTGGCAAGTATGGTTCGCATTCCTGCGGTCTCAACTTTGTTATCCTCCAAGGATACTGGAACCCACTCTGGACCTCCTTTCTTCACCCATCAGGCATCCAACATCCCAGTGTACGGGGCTTCAAACTGATTGCATGGTTTCTCCACTTCCAGTAATAGATATACCAGGCTTTCGTCCCCTGCATGTGACATTATTTTGGCTTCTCAAAAAGAATCTACCAAAAAAGTTTACAAAGGCATATGGAAAAGATTCTTCCTTTTGGGCTTTAAGTAAGGAAATTGACCCTTTCTCTGCCCCCGTCTCAGTGATTCTCCAGGTTTTTGACAACTCTCTTTGAAGAATGAGAATTTCTTTAGCAACAGTTATACATCTTCCGATTTTTAATGAATATTTACATCCCTAGAAATTTGAATAGAATCTGCAAGATCACTGTTTAGTAATAATCTGAGCTCCAATTTCTTTAAATGCACAGTAAGATAGATGCAGCTTTCCTCACATAAACCTATAATTTATGAAAAAAAGGCCTAAAATTTCCAATCTGTTGTGTTATGAAAGATTTTTAAACCATAAATTGTCTTTGTAAATTACCTCTGCATTCCTTCCAAAATTAATAAATCTCCTGTGGTATATGCACAAAACGTCATATGTTCAGCAATAGGTTGAACTTGTGCAGTAAATATTTTTTAAATAATTCTGTATTCCTTTAAACAATGTTATTAACTAATGCTACGACTTGACTGTTTGGTTTTAATTACTTAGACATGATCTATATTTAAAATTATTACAAATTTGAATGCCGAAATACTTATATTTTAACAAATTCAATACTTGTCATTCCCAGTTTCACTTTAACATCCAAACTAGATTTGCCAAAGTAAAGGACCCCAATAAAACAAAAAAAATGATAACCCTGGGAAAATTGGTCCAGATGGATTTCTAACACCAAAAATACTCAATGACTAAAATAAAAGAAATTTATTGAGTGGTTTTGTCCCAGAACATAGGACTTGAGCAGAATGCACCCACATAACAGTTAATTATTTAATTGAATGAGTAAATTTATGTAATCATTTAAAAGAATTTAAAAAGACATACTGACTATATTTATAATAAGAATTACTATGAATCACATCAAATAGTATATTAATCAAAATAAAACACTGAACGAATGCAAGCTGCTGGAAGAACTAAGCACAGGATACCGGTAATAGAGAATTTAATTTCGCTGTCACAACTTCATCAGAATACAGTGTATTCTGATGTTGTGACGAAAGCGGAAATTAAATTTCTTTTTTACGCTATTACCGGTATCCTGTGCTTAGTTCTTCCAGCAGCTTGCATTCGTTCAGTGTTTTATTTGTTACTTTTGGGCGTTTTCTGGAGGTATTAATCAAAATAAATGAAATACTAATGTGGTATAACACCACCTATATTCATAACTTCAAATTTCAAAGCTTTTAATTTGAGCAAAAGTTGAATTGATATAAACTCATTCAGACCAGGGGAAGTGTTCACATTTAACCTGAACTGGTTATTTTTGTTAGAGGTTCGCTTTGCTTGGTGACAACCCTTTCAGTGTTCTGTTGCATAAGTCGTTGTGCTAAAAGTTTTTGTGTTCTGATGTTATCAAAAATAGCTGCTTAGTTGCAGTTTTTCTAAACTCATGCATGTTATCCAGATACTCTGTTCTGTTTAGCACTCTGCATTTTCTCCCCCTCTTGTTCTGTGAGATTCCCCTCATTCTGCAGTATTTTAACCTTTCTTTCTCACTCCAATTTCTGTAACTTCTTAACCATATATTTCTTTATTTAACCCCATTTTCATTTTATCACAGTCACTAGCTGTAACTTCTGTAGATATTTCTATCTTCCCTAATAACTCTCAAATAATTTCCATCACCCATTCTTTAAATTCCCACCCGTGGTGGTGGTGCTGCGGTAGCATTGTCGCCTCACAGTAAGACGCTGTCTGGTTCAATTCTCAGCTAGAGCGTCTTCTGCGTGGAGACATGCGTGAATGGGCGTACCTTCGTTGAAGGTTGTGCATCAGGGCTGGTAACTCTGCATGTAAAAATCAACTACCAATCATTAGAGGTCCGGAGTTCCTCTGTGGCGACCCCCAACTGGGAAAAGCCGAGAGACACAACAACCCATTCTTTAAATTCCCCCCTCTAACGGATAGGTGGGAAAGCGCCAGTGTCTTTTTTTTTTTTTTTTTCATTACCCTGTATTTTTATCTTGGTTTTTATTGGTGCATAATCGGAAATGGTCATTGCCTCTGTGTTGAAGCTTTCAACTAAATGCACATGTTCCTGTGAAATAGGATCATAGGAGGTTACTAGGCTAATGGCCCTGGGACCCTTACAGGCCTAGCTTAGAGTTTATCCCCAAAAAGAAACCTCAGTCAGCACCAGTTGCCCCTGTCAGTGAAGGACACAGGTGGAACCCCTGGGACAAATTTGTAGCTTCTATCCACTCAAGGGTGTTATGTGATCCTATCTCGCCTACATTCTGACTGATGGGCTCGGAGCCGATCCCTCGGCTCCGACTCGGCACGCTTATGCTATAGAGCGAGGCCTCTAATTGGCTGAGCTATCTTTATCCCAGGATGCACCACCAATAATCCCCCAGATCTCGTTTGCCGCTTACAGAGCTTGGACGTGGTCTCAACATTGGCTGGGCTAAGTACAATTTATTAGGCTTTTTCCTGTCAGTATTTTGCTTCTTTTAAACCCAAAAGCTGTTTTAACGGCTATTCTTTGTATACGAGTGTGTTTGTGAATTTTAGTTGAGGTTTTCGTGTTATTTCGTGTCAGAGAAGGTTCCCGTTTAAGTTAGAGGGGCCTTCCCCTGTGGTTTCTACTACCTTAGTGGTTGTGTGTGGGTCAAGTACCTGTTTAAGTTAGAGGGTCTTGACCCTCTTTTTCTCCTTATATCTCTTTGGACAGTTTGTCTTGTTTAAAAAAAAAAAAAAAAAAGAAAGAAAAAAGGTCTTTGGTTTAAAATTTAACACTAATCTAGTGATATATTGTTTTCTTGTGCGTCAAACCTTTTGTTTTTCTAGTTGTGGTTAACTGTATTTTAGCCTGATTATGTCTAAAGAACACAAACCCTCCGGGTTTAAGAAATGCACGAGGTGTGTCTTTAAAATGTCCATAACGGACGACCACTCCTCGTGCGTCTATTGCCTAGATGCTAAACATCTGCAAGAGTCGTGCAGTGTATGCCATGCGTTCTCTTCTAGACTCCTCCAGGAGAGGAAAAACAAATTAATCCTCAAAGGATTAATCAAGCCTTCCTTCGAGGAGGCTTTATCTTCCTCTCCGTCTCCTTCAAAAAAGAGGAAAGCGTCGGCTCCGACCAGTCAGTCGGAACCGACCGCTAAAAAAACTAAGCAGACTTCTCCATCGGCTCCACGGACTTCGGAGCCGAGGTCGGAACGGTCTGCCTCGATGCCTCCAGCCTCGACCCCTCTGGTTTCGGAGCCGAGGTCTGGGGCATTGAGAGGCGGGTCACCCTGATCGGCTCCACTGATATTGGAGCCGATAAGGGTTATCGGCTCAGACTCTTCCCCCTCGGAGCCGAAGTCCTTATCGGCACCGAGGGAAATTTCCTTGAAACCTTCCTCGGAGCCGATAATTGTTGAGTCGTTTCGGAGCCGGTCCCCGAGCCCTTCGGAGCCGATGGAGAAATCGGTTCCGGCCCGATCGGTATCCTCGAGATCATCCAAGATGTCTGATTCGGACATCGACAGGGTGCTCCTTCGACTCTTCCAGTCTCCGGTGTTCCAAAAGATGGTTTCGGCTCCAGCCCATTTGGCTTTGGAGCCGATGATACACTCCCCTGCTGTGTTTCCTCCTCCAACAGCTTCGGCACCGTTGGAGCCGGTGCTGGTGGAACCAGTGGAGGTGTTAGGGTCGGGCCCGACCCTTGCTCCAACTCCGGCTCTTGGGTCGGGGTTTAGTGCACGGACTTCTTCGGCCCTGGGGGGGAGGCTTCGGGATTGATGCTTTCGGTCCCAAGTCTCCCTCTTGGTGCGTCGGCGGCGGGAGTACCGTCCACTGTCGTGGCCACGGAGGGGGGACCCTCCCAAGATTCTGGTGGTCCCGCCTTGAGGGCTATGAGGAGTGCTTTAGCCAAATCTTCCTTGGCTACCTCCACAGTTTCCCCGGCTCCTTCCCTACATTTGGAGACTGGGTCGTTGGCGGTCCCCCTGTCCGTAGACAGCGGAGCCCCTGGGCCTCAGGTTACCCCCGCTGGGGTTTCTCCCCCTCCTGGAGGTCCTTCTGAAGCCTCTTCGGAAGAACCTCCCAGGAAGAGAACGTGCAAGAGGAAGCACGTTGACTCCCCTGATGAGTCTCTGACATCTGACACTGATCTCGATGATGCAGAGGGATCCCCCAAGTCGTCCTCGGATGATGTCTCCTTTGCAGACATCCTGGAAGCCCTAAAACAACGAGGCGGGTGGCAGTCCAAACCTCCCTCTGCTGATGAGTCAGTGTTCCTGAAGGCCTTCGGGGCTCAGCCCTCCGCCTCCTGGGTGTCTCCGCCCTTCGACGAGCTCTTGGATTTGATCTGTCGAAGGGCGTGGGAACACCCAGACTCTGTGGAACCAGTGCCCGCTCGTCCGAACAAATTTCTCGGCCCCGGATAGAGAGTTCCTTACTAAAGGTGTGGCTGTAGATGCTATGGTGGTGGCATCTGCTACCCAGCAAGATGTAGCAGAGGCTTCTACGTCCGTCCATCCTCCTAATAAGGAGTCTAGGAGCATGGATCGATGCACGAAAGCGCACCCTAGTTCAGCGGCCTTTACACTGAGGTCCTTGAACTACCTGACGACTTCTGAGATTTCAGAGGGATCTGATTAAGGAGCTATCCGATACCCTCTTGGGTAACCTGCCTGAGGAGCTGGCCCAGACGGTTGGCTCTCAGTTGGCTACAATGTCCATTTCGAACTCGTCCATGAGGCTCATTTCGTATGCGGCTGAAGGGGCGAGTAGAGCGGCGGGTACAGGCGTTGCTCTACGGAGACAAGCCTGGCTCCGCCTGTGTCATTTTATGGAGGCCTTTAAGTCTTCATTTGCCGGCCTTTGATGGGTCCTCCTGTTTGGACCCAAGGTAAAGACACACTTACCCGCTGTGAACAGGAAGGTAAGACTCTGACTGCCGTGGGCACGATTTTCCACTCCCTTCGGCCTTATCCCGAGCGTAAAAGAGGAGGGAAAATGTGGTTCTGTAGATCTCAGAAGCCTTACCCCTCTCAGCAGGAAGGTTCCCCCTCCAGAGGCAGAGGAGGGGGAAATTCATCTGGAAGACGCCGTCCCAGAGGCGGCAGAGGCCCTCGCAACACTGGAGACCGCGAGTCCTTTCATGGCTCTTCAGCCTTTCATAGTCCCTGAGGGATTGCCCGGCTGTGCTCCTCCGGAGCCAGTCGGGGGTCGTTTCTCGAAGCACCTGAAGGCCTGGGAAGGGATCACTCAGGACCAATGGGTGCTTCGTATTATAGCCGGAGGTTACTCCATCCCATTCTCTCACCCCCCCCCCAGTCCAAAAAAATCCCGGACCCGCCACCCAGTCAACGGGATACCGCAGCCTCAGAAGTTTCAAAGCTGCTGCAAAAAGGAGTCATCCAACCGGTCCCCGCAGACCAGATTGGATTAGGGACTTACTCAAGATTCTTTTTGGTGCCAAAAAAGACCGGGGACTTAAGGCCCATTTTGGACCTAAGCATCCTAAACCGTTCAGTCAGAAAGTCCAAGTCCAATGGTCACTCTACAAACCATTCTCCCATTGTTGGAGAAGGGTGTTTGGATGTGCTCCATAGATCTCAAGGACGCGTATTATCATATCAGGATACATCAAACGTCCAGGAGACATCTGCGCTTCAGTCTAGGAGGCAGTCATTTTCAGTTCCGTGCGCTGCCCTTTGGTCTCACCACAGCCCCCAGGGTGTTCACCAAGTGCTTGGCAGTAGTGACTGCTCACCTGAGAAGTCTAGGATTCCAGGTGTTTCCGTACCTAGACGACTGGCTCCTAACTGCCACCTCCAAGCATCTACTTCTGCGGAGCCTACAAGCCACTATATCACTGGGCAATTCCCTTGGAATCACCTTCAATTGGCCAAAGTCTGTGTTGCGGCCATCTCAAAGAATAAGATTCATAGAGGTAGAGATGGACTCAAACCAAATGCGGGTCTATCTACCTACAGACAGAATTCAAACCATACAAAATCAAGTTCGAGCCTTACTCCCCAGGTCCAAAGCCCCAGCCAGAATGGTCCTGCAGCTATTGGGATCCATGTCTGCCACGGTTCTTCTAGTCCCCTTGGCAAGGTTGCACATGAGAATCCTCCAGTGGCTTCTTTCAACTCAGTGGTCCTTTCAGGAACTCCCTCTCAATCACCTCATATGGATCACGGAATCTTGCAAACGGGACCTTCGCTGGTGGCTAGTGCCCTCCAATTTGGATCAGGGACGACCCTTTGTTCTTCCTTCTCCGGCGGCCACTTTGACCACGGACGCCCCTCAGATGGGGTGGGGGGCATTCCTGGGCAGGTCAGTCCAAGGCAAATGGCACCGGAAGAGACTCCTCTTCATATCAACATCCTAGAAATGAGGGCAGTACTCCTGTCCCTTCAAGCCCTTCACGATTATCTCCCTCAGGGCGTAATTGCTGTTCACTCAGACAACATGTCAGTTGTCTGGTACCTGAACAAACAGGGAGGGACCAGATCCTATCCCCTTTGCAGAGAAGCCATGAGAGTTTGGGAATGGGCAGTCTCGACCAAACGCTTCCTAGTGGCTACTCACATACCGGGCAAGTCCAATGTCATAGCCGACAGATTGAGCAGAACCATCCTCTCTCCTCACGAATGGTCGCTGAATATGACTGTTGCAAGTCAGATTTTCAGCGAATGGGGAGTTCCGTGTTGCGACCTCTTCGCGACTCCTCTGAATGCGAAGTGCAAAGAATTTTTCTCCCTAACCCGGCTCGGGGAAGAGCCCCATGGATGCGTTAGTGCATCCTTGGGCCACGCGCTTCCTTTATCCCTTCCCTCCAGTTCCTCTCCTCCCAGGGTGATTCAAAGGCATCTCTCTTAGGGAGCAAAATGATCTTAATTGCTCCTTACTGGCCTCGTCAAGTGTGGTTCCCCTATCTTCAGAAACATGCTCTGGAAGGTCCATGGTTCCTGGACCAGGTCCCAGACCTACTGATTCATCAGTCGGGACTATTCCACCAGTCCCTACACACCTTAAAATTGACAGCCTGGCTCCTCCTCTTCCGACGATAGTCAGGAGTCATACACTGGATCCAGATGTTGTGCACATATTATCTTCAGCCCATAAGTCTGCTACAAAGAAACTGTATTCTAGCAAATGGAAAAGGTTTGCTATTTGGGCTCAACTCCGGGGCCTGGACCCCATTTCTATTTCCGTGGCAGAAGTACTAAAATTTCTGACCTCTCTTTTTAATCAAGGCTCTTCAGTTTCTACCATCAAAGTACAATTGGCAGCAATTTCTAATTTTCATGAATCCATAGACCCACCTTTAATGAGCAACAGATTGTGTAAGACCTTCTTGAAAGGGGCTGCTCTATTAAGACCTCCGATTTCTCATCCTGCACCTCCATGGGATGTCGATATAGTGTTGCGTGCCTTGACTTCTTTCCCCTTTGAACCGGCAGCTACCTGTGATCTAAAGTTTCTATCATGGAAGACAGCCTTTCTAGTGGCGATTACTTCAGCCAGAAGGGTTTCAGAGCTTCAAGCTTTGTCAGTGAAACCCCTGCACTTGGTTTTTCATACAGACAGAGTATCCCTCAGACCAAATCCTTCTTTTGTTCCTAAAGTTTGTTCTACTTTATGCTTACAACAATTGTTAGAGCTTCCAGTTTTTTTTCCCAAAATACTCTAACAAAGCGGAGTTTATATTCCACACACTAGATGTCCACAGACAGTTACGTTTTTATTTAGATAGGACCAAACAAACAAGGAAAACAGATCAGTTGTTTGTATCCTTTGCAGAAAACAAATTGGGCAACGCTGTCACAAAGGTCACTATTGCCAAATGGATCAGGGACTGTATTACTCAAGCTTATATTTATTCTAACAAAGAGCTTACCACCTCTGTCAAGGCTCATTCTACAAGGGCTATGGCTACTTCGGTAGCATTTCATTCTAAGCTTGCTATTGGTGACATTTGTGCTGCGGCTACATGGTCTTCCCCACACACCTTCATTTCCCACTACAAATTAGATGTGGCATCTAGAGGACGAGCTTCATTTGGTTCCATAGTGCTCAGGAGTGTTTTCCAATGAGCCACCAGGATTTAGGTGCTAGGGACGCTGTCCCATCAGTCAGAATGTAGGCGAGATAGGATCACATAACATCTTTTAGTTATGTACTCACCATAACTTCAGATGTTTGGGATCCATCTCGCCTACATTCCTAATAACCCACCCTCCTTCCCCCTTCCTTGGAGATCAGAGGATATCAGAAGGTCCGAATCTTGTTGTTTCATCTTGAAACATGTAACAATGTTATATAAACAAGTTGTGCATGTGTGCATGAATGCGGACAAACAAGATCTGGGGGATTAGTGGTGGTGCATCCTGGGATAAAGATAGCTCAGCCAATTAGAGGCCTCACTCTATAGCATAAGCGTGCCGAGTCGGAGCCGAGGGATCGGCTCCGAGACCATCAGTCAGAATGTAGGCGAGATGGATCCCAAACATCTGAAGTTATGGTGAGTACATAACTAAAAGATTTGCTTGAAGAGGGTCAGAGAGGTGCTCTGTTTGATGTGTATGGGAAGTCTGTTCCAGAGACGGTGCAGCCCCTGGGAGACAAACCAGTCTCTCCAGCAGGTTTTGTTGATGTCGCACATTCGATTTAGACCCTTTGAGTGGGTAGTGCATGAGGAGTTAGATTTACGGATGTGGAGCATCTGTAGTAGGGTAGGGACCGAGATTGTCTTGTAGGTGAGAGACACCACCCCTGACCAGTGTGTACAATACCAAGTAGAGTGATAGTGATTTGAGCCTGTCTGCATAAGACAGGTTTTAGGAGGCCATGGATTCTCTTTGTGAGGTATTTCAGTGGCCTTTCCAGCTGGTGCAGATGTTTGGAGAGGTACATCCCAAATGGGGAGTTATACTAAGTTATTGGTCTAATGAGGGAGGAGTATAGGGAGGTAGGGGAATAATAAGTAAACTCTGTCTTGAGTTCCTACTACTGAATTTATATTTCCATAGCCATTATTTTCATAAATTTAGATATCCACCCTCTTTTGTTATATTGTCCCTTCTAGGTCCCCCTGATGCATCTTGACTATTGCAAGTCAAATTCCATTCCGCACCTACAAATATTAATCCCTGCTGAAAGCTGATTATTTCTCCCAAAATGTTCTTAAGCTCCTTAGTAGCAGTTGTCAGTGGAATATAAATACATGCCATTGTAATCTTCTTCCCTTGCCAACTTACTATCTTACTTTCACAAGTCTACCTTTTTGTCTTTTTTCCATCATCTGTCACTATTGGAGTATCTCTAGCAATCGGTATAATTACTCCCCTTTTCCTCTGTGTAATATTCTGCTGAATATCCATTCTGAAATCCTGTTTGTCAAATTTACATGCTCATTTTATTACAAATGTATGCTTTGCATCATTGCTCTTTACACTCTGGATCTTTTAATATAATTCAATACTCTTTCCTTTTTTCTTTACATGTAGTGTCATTCACATTCAAGGATAATATGGACAGGATAGCCATTTTGATTAAAAGCTATACTTCCCACCTATTATACATGACAGTTTTTGAATGCAAATGTTCTGCTTTTGTGTTGCATGCCTATCCTAATGTTTGTCAGGCTGATTTTTTTGTGCAATTGTTTCTTTTCCTCTCCTTTTTAACAAATGTCACATTTTCAAGACTTCCTGTTGTAATAAACTCTCACACAAAAGCTAAATACAAATCACCGCATCCCCTATTAACATTGAACAAACACCTCCTCAAAACATGTTTAATCTCCCAGAAGGGAACAATTTCCCCAAATTGACAGGTGTACCAACAGGCATTATCTAACCTAAAATTAAGGTTATCTATGCCACAGCCTGTGCTCCCACTTACACTGATTTGCTGTATATTCTTTTCTTATCTGTGTTCCCCTCTCAGAGAAAAACAGTTTGTATGCTTTCAGAAGACATTAACTTTTAGTCCTAAGAAAAAGTGCATTAGCTGTATTTAAATTAACTTGTACACCATTCTATTTCTGCTAACTGCTAGGGAGGTTGTTAACCTTTTATTCACTTCCCATAATTTCAGACTTAATTTTTTCACTGAACTGTTTGCTATTCTACCTTTAAATTTTGCGTTTATCTCTGCAAAGAATACTCAGAATTCTCAATATTGACTGCTTGCACCTGTCTCCATGGAAGTGTACTCAGCAGTAAGTGTTTGTAAATTTCATAGATGTGTACTAGGCTAATGGCACTGGGGCCTGTACAAGCCTAGCCCATAGAAATGCTGTGGCATTGTGCCGCCCGTCTGAAGAGGGCTAGTTTAGTGCTCTGCTTGACATGTATGGGAAGTCTATTCCAGAGCATGGGTAGTCTCTAGGTAATGAACCTGTCCCATGAGGTTGAGGTCTCTGGAGAATGTGGTGCGGAGGGATTGGGATTTCTTTATAAGTAGCATTTCTAACGGAGCTGGGTCAGACATGGCTTTGTAAGTCAAGCAGAGATTGCCTCTTGGACGATACGAGACAGAAAATAGCTGGAGTTTTATGAGTCTGTCCATGTAGGACATGTGTTTAAGGCCTAGGATCCTCTTCATGAGGTACTTCTGTGGCCTGTCCAGCTGTTGCGAAATGGGGCATTATACTCGTATGATTGGTCTAATGAGGCAAGAGTAGAGAGAAGTGTTGACCTCTTTCTTAATGCAAACCCCTTGGTAATGAGGTGTGCCACATAGGACTTTCTGACCACAGTGGCAGTGTGGTGGTCAAAGGAGAGGTTGCTGTCAACCTGTGCCCCCAGATTTCTTATAACGCTTAGTGTTCAGTGGGCTCCGATCGATGTGGTAATTAGTGGGAAGTGAGTTTTTCCCAAAGGAGATGACGCATTTTTTGGCATTAAGCTTAAGGCCATGGTTTCAACACCAGTCATTGGTCTCAATGAGGCCTTTCTGTAGGATGTCTGCATCACTTGGGGGAGTTGATGATGGCTCCCAGCTTGCTTTCGTCTGTGAATTTGGTCAGCCAGAGTCACTCCGTGTTGGCCTGGACTTCTGAGAAGTAGATGCCAAACAGGAGAGGACCCAGGACCGATCCCTGTGGGACTTCACTTGTGACGGGTCGGCAGTCTGACTTGGAGTCCGCTACTTTCACACTGTGGGTTCTGTCTGAGCGCCAATTTGCAACCCACCTAACGATATAGGGGTTGATGCCTAGTTTGCCGAGTTTATCAATAATTCCTGAGTGAGGAATGGTATCCAAGGCCTTGGCCAGATCGAGGTAGGCTATATGAACTGCCTTACCTTCATCCACCGCTCTGGTGACTTATTCAAATAAGTCAAGCATGTTGAGCAGGCATGATCTACATTTCACACAACCAAATTGCATGGGATCTAGAGTTTGGAGATTCCCTGTATCCTTGTTAATTAGGTCCATGATGATGTGCTCCATAGCCTTACATATCAGCAATTTGATATGAAAAAGAATGCACAGGTGCCCTCAGCATTAGTCAGTGGAAAACAAGTATCTTTGCAGTTGTAAGAAGCTTAGCATTTTCATGGCCTTCATAATTTTGTGGTATTTTTAAGCCTGCATGCTTGCAATGTACATGTTTATACCTTAAGCAAAGGTAGCAATCTAGACATTCACTTGTAAAATAGTGACTTTCCTAAGTCTACATACAATGCAGCCACTGCACTTTTACACCCTATCCCATCCCAGCAGCCAGCATTTGATCATTAAACTTGTCTTTTGTCCAGCATTTTTTCCTCATTGTACTGTAAAACCTATATTTCTTGCAACATAAGAAGTACTTGGTTACTTTAACATCTGTAACACATACAATATTCACTGAAAAGACTGTCCCCACATTTAAAATCATCCTGACTACGCACTACACAGAACTGTTTTACTGTGTATAGCATGCAGTTTATATCATGAAATGGTTTATATAAATACTAATAAGAATTGTTTTAAGTAACTTTCCCGTTTTAGTGTCCTCTAAACATTGATATAAAGTGGGGTATATGCTTACATTCCACCCACAAGTTTAACAAAGTCAGCAGAAGTCCATTGATGTTCTTTGTGTTTCACTGTTGCAGTCATTACATTTGGGTAATCCTGCTGGCAGGTTGCCCTCAGCCGGCCTGAATTCCAAAGTCTTGGGTCCTGCGTCGGCTGCTGTCGCCCCTTCCCTGACATCAGGTCGTCAGGGGTATAAAAGAAGCAGCCAACGCCTTTTTTCAATCTTTCTTGCCGCGCGGTGCCCAAAGCAAAAGCAGTTCGCAAGTTCCGGTCGGCCGATTCCTGAGATTTTCATGTTTGAGTTTCAGATCCGAAGTTTTCAATAAAACTAAGTACCCCATTGGGGAAACTTTTTTTCTTGTTCCAGACCGATGTCAGAAAAAGTTAATTGTATTTCTTGTGGAAAGCAAATGCCTCATAAGGATTTTCATTCTTATTGTATTCCTTGCCTAGGCCCTGATCACAGCGTTACTGGTCGTCAGTTTTGTGCTAGCTTTAACCAACGCACTATTAAGCGTCGGTATGATTTTGCTTTAAACTTTTTTGGACGCCGGTTTAATTATCCTGAAATGTCGTTGGATAGCCATCCGACTACTGGAGTTTACAAAAAATGCAAAGAAAAAGAAAAACAACAGAGGCCCAAAACAGACGATGAAGCTTCTTCTAAGCCAGTCGCTGGTTCGCTGGTTCTCAGTGAGGTGCTTTCGCAGCCCCTGACGCCCGCTACTTTAGAGTAGCAGGCCACTACAGACTCCCACGTGGAGTTGGCCATGCCGCTGGATACTCAAGGTATTGGAGCTTCGGACGCTAATCCCTCAGGTCCAGAGCCAGACCTAAACATCTTTACATTAAAACAACTTCAGCATCAAAGGCAAAGACTAAAGCACCTTCTAAAGCAAGGAAACAAACTCAAGAGCCATGTGGACAGGCCTCTATGCCCAAAAAACAGATGCTCAAAATGACCGAAGATTTGATTACCTTGATCAGGGATTCCCATCCCCCTCCTGATAAGAGGCCTAGGCAAGACACTGACTATGAATCTTCAGATCAGGTTTCTATTTCTTCTGATTCCTCTCCTGATCAGGAATATTCTCACTCCCCCTATGAGGATTCTGATGCTGAAGAATCTGTACCTTCAGCATCTCCTCCTGAGGACTATTCCTTTGGGGAAACCTTGCATACCATGAGGGAACATTTCCATTGGGAGAGCCGAGATTTTTCAGAATCTAAAAAGAGGTTATGGGATTTTCTCTTACCTCTCAGCACAGGCCTAAAGCTATTGCACCTGTGTTAAACATTGTAGATGTGTTTTCGGAGTCTAGTTTGACCCCTGACTCCTTACTCCCAGCTCCTGTTAAGCCTGACAGATATTACAGGGTTCCTGACTCACACAAATGTCTTTTTAAAACCCCTGCTGCTGACCAAGGAACTATTTCACAGGGTCCAAAGGGAGTTGAGGCTTCCACTGCAAAAAAAACCCAACCCCCTCTGACAGGGATTCAAGGGCACTGGATAGATGGGGAAAAAGGTTTGCACATCTGCAACTTTGGCTATAAGGGCCTTAAACTGTCAATTTCATATGCTTTAAGTATCAGCAACATGTCATGGGATTGCTTAAACAGAAAATGTTGTTAAATTCTGAATGTGCAGAAAACAAAGAAATGCAGCAGAGCAAGTTGGAAAGCATACTGTGCAATGTGGTTTTGATTCTTTGGAGGCCTCCTACAGGGCCACAGTTACGGGTTCTGTAATTAGGAGGCATGCTTGGTTAAAGGAACAAAATCTGCCTGATCATGTTAGTTAAATTACTAGATGCACCTTTGCAGCATGATACTTTGTTTGGTGTTAAGGCAGAAGAGGTGTTAAAGAAAATGGAGGACAAAGCTAAATCTATGCAAACTGTCAAAGATTTTTTACAAGTACAGCCACCCAGGTTTAGTAGACACTGGCCTACAAAAATTTGGTCCTTTCCTGTGTCAGACCTCAAAGGGGCAGAACTAGACGCCCTAGGGGTAGATCCCAAGCGCAAGGTTCTTATCGGCCCAAGCAATGGGGTGCTTCTACCTTCAAAGCTGGAGAAGATAGATCACAAACATACAGAAAACAGTCCCAATGACTTCCCCCTGCCTGCACCAAGCACTTATCTTCTGGCAGCACCCTTAGGTGGAAAATTAGCACTTTTTGCTCAAAACTGGCACATCATAACCCAGGACAAGTGGGTTCTAAACAGTTTCAGAATGATACAAGTTCCATTTCCATACTATGCCAAAGGTAAACGGTTGGCCAGATCTGCCAAAAAAATCAGTGGGCAAAGGAGCAAAAACAAGTCCCATCCCTCATGGACATGGGGGGCCATTCAACAAGTACCAGAGCAAGAGCAGAGACCAGGATTTTACTCCAGACTGTTCTTGGTACCCAGAAAGGACAAGGCCTGGAGGCCGATACTGGACCTATCTGTTCTGAACACTTTCCTGGATATTCCAAAATTCAAAATGTTGACTTTACAGCAGCTTCTGCCCATGTTGGGCAAGAATGCTTGGCTTGTGACTTTAAACCTAAAAGAGGCATACTTGCATGTTCCAATCAGACAGTCATGCAGACGATACCTCAGATTCAAGGCTGGTTCAATGCATTACCAATTCTCTGCACTGCCCTTTGGCTTATCTACTGCGCCCAGGGTCTTTACAAAGTGCCTGGCACCAGTAGTTGCATTCTGCAGATAAAGAGGAATACAAATATATCCTTACTTGGGCGACTGTCTCATTCAAGCAGAGAACAAGGACAGTCTTCTTCAACATCTGGCGTTTGTGAAAAGACTTCTATCATGCCTAGGGTACACTATTAACAAAAAGAAATCAAAACTAGTACCCTCACAAAAGATAACATTCCTGGGTGCAAGCTTGAATACAACTGCCCAGATGGCTTATCTCACGCCAGACAAACAAAGGCTACTGACAACCTATTTCAAAATGCTGGCAACAAAGGCCCAGTTATCTGCAAGAAAAATTCTACAGGCCTTGGGCTTCATGGCATCCTGCATCCTACTAATTCCGTATGCAAGACTGCATATGAGGAAACTTCAATGGTACCTAAAAAGTGTTTGGACTCAACATTGCCACAGCCTGGAAACAGTCATTACTCTCATTCCCTGCCTACAACAGGAGTCTCAATGGTGGGCAAAGGCTTGTTACCAGAACAAGGGGCAGCCATTCACATTACTTCCAGCCAGACAGACACTAAGGACAGATGCATCAGATTATGCCTGGGGAGCCCACATGGCAGGAAGAGGCATTCAGGGCACATGGTCCGCAAACCAAATGCATCTACATATTAATCAAAAAGAGATGTTAGCGGTTCAAAATGCCCCAACAGCCTTCAAGGACCTACTTCATCCGGGACAACTATTGATAAAGACCGACAACACCACAGTCATGTGGTATATAAACAAACGGGGGCACACATTCTTGCCCCCTTTGCAGACTAGCCATGACCTTGTGGGACACAGCTTTGACTTGCCAAATACATCTGCAGGCACAGTTCCTGCCAGGAAAGGAAAATAATTTGGCAGATGAACTAAGCAGAAACCTCATGGATCCCCACGAGTGGAAGCTGGATCCACAAGTCTTCAGCATGATAAGGAAATGGTGATGCCCGGACATAGATCCATTTGCCTCCCTTTTCAATTGCCAACTAAAAAGGTTCTGCACAAGGACTGGTCACAGACAAGCATGGAAAGTGGACACCCTATCAGTTTATGCCTTTCCTCCACTACCTCTTCTCCCCCCCAAGGTGCTCTTAAAGGTCAGACAGGAGAAGCCAGAGATGATTCTGATTGCCCCAGACTGGCCACGCCAGTACTGGTATCCAATACGAAGTAACTTATCTCTATACCTGGCTTGGAACTTACCTCAAATACCTCGACTACTGTCCCAGCAAAACAATCAGATCATGCACAGCCAACTCAGGACATTAAACTTGGCAGCATGGCGGATAATGTAGACATACAAAAAACACCTCTCAGTAAAGCTGTGAATGGATGTCATTCTGGAAGCCAGAAGGCCTAGTACTAGAAAGTCTTATGCTGGAAAATGGAAGAGATTCTGTGCCTGGAACCAGGCACAAGGAACTGATAAAGCGGTACCAAATATTCATCTGATTTTGCAATACTTAACTGAGATGCTGGACAAAGGCCTATCTTTTTCATCTATTAAAATTCATACCTCTGCCATTTCCGCTCATTACAATACAGAGCCACCACTTTTTTCTCACCCTTTATTAAGGCAGTACCTCTAAGGAGCCAAAAATTTAAGGGCCCCAAGAAGACTACCAATACCTGCATGGGACCTCAACTATGTCTTGGAAAAGCTCACCCTGCCTCCTTTTGAGCCAGCTGCTACAGCTGATATATTGGAAAACAGCTCTGCTCTTAGCAATTACTTCTGCAAGACGGGTTTCAGAGCTACAGGCGCTCATGGCTGTGGAACTTTTCATCGTTTTTCATCCAGAGATTCTCCCTGAGGACAAACCCAACATTTATGCCTAAAGTAGTGTCCAGTGTGTCTCTTAACCAAGCCATCCATCTGCCTACCTTTTACCCAAATCCGCAGAACAAGGGAGAGAGAATTCTGCATTCTTTGGATGTACACAGCTTAAATTGTACTTGGACAGAACCAAAGCTTTCAGGAAAACAGAGCAATTACTAGTGGCATGCAGGATCACAAGGAAGGCCTATCTCAAAGCAGACTATTTCTAAGTGGTTAGGCCACTGTATTCGTTTCTGCTACTTATACCATGGCAAGCCAGTGCCTAAGGGCATTAGGCCTCTTTCCACCAGAGCTGCAGCCACCTCAGCAGCCTTTCTTAGGGGAGTAGCTACCACAGACATTTTAGAGACGGCTACCTGGAGTTCACTGCACACCTTTACAAAGCATTATCTGCCACTTTACTCTAAGTCCAGGGCAGGCTTTGCCACTGCTGTTCTGCAGGGCCTCATAAGTCGCTCCTACTGCTGTCTAGTTCCAGCCTCCCAGCCATAGCTTTGGGACTCGACCCAAATGTAATGACTGCAACAGTGAAACACAAAGAACATAGTACAGTTGTGTACACTTACCATAAATGTAGATGTCCGAATGTATTCACTGTTGCAGTCCAGGTTACCCCACCCGCCTTCCCCCTTTTTTTCTTTTGGATCTTATCTTTCCTTCTCTGGTTTATACTACCTATGTGGTGTATTTGCTTATAGATGAAGGTAAGATTTATATTGATGTATTTCTGAATATATATACATAGTGTGGCTACCCTTTTGGGGGGCACCTGACATCTGGGGCAAGAAAAACTGAAGAAAATGATGTTGGCTGCTTCTTTTATAGCCCTGACATCAGGGAAGGGTTGATAGCAGCCGAAGCGGGACCCAAGACTTTGGAATTCAGGCCGGCTGAGGTCAACCTGCCAGCAGGATTACCCAAATGTAATGACTGCAACAGTGAATACACTGTAACATCTACATTTATGGTAAGTGTACACAACTGTACTTTTTTCAGCTACTTTTTCTTGCAAACCCATATTTCACAAATGTGATACGATACTTTATAGTATTTCATTTATTTGTGAATTTCAGAGTTGCTGGCCTTCCTGTTCATCTCCATCTCCCAACACCAGACGTCTGAGAACGTTTGATATATTATTCCTCTAAATTACTGGAAGCCAGCTTTGGTCCAAGAGATGAAGCCTGAACTGCTTTTAGAGAACTGCTGCAGAATCCTTCGTAGACCGTGTTTTCTCTTCACCTTTTCTGGTAGATTTTCTTTCAGGTTTTCCAAATTTCTTTGCTGGCATCCAGGCTGTGTATTTACCAACTACTAGCTGAATTCAATCCCAAAAAATTGCAGTGGCACTCCTGTTTCATAGTGGGAGAACTAAAGTTATGCTGTCAACATACAGCCATCTTGGATGTCTGGAGGTTGGTGTATATTGGGGTTGGGAGGATAAAGGTGTAGAGGCAATAGTTTTCCTGCTATGGTCATTGAGAAAATGTCTATCTAAGTGTTTTTAAAGGCTTGTTGTATATGTACAAAAAATTTCAAGAATTCGTTTATGATCACCCCTGGAAGACTTAATTTGGGAGACTACTAGTGTTGTCAGAGGAGAAGGAGATGACATTGGTGGCTTTTGAGTGAAGCTACTGAGCTGGGATTAAAGAGAAATGTTTTTGTTTTTTGGGGGGTATTTGTTAGCCATAATTCAGTGGAATAAAGACTTTTGGGTGAGTTTTAGAGTTGGCAGGTTGTGAGCAGAGAAGATGAGGTTAAAGACTCCTGTGTAGCACATTTACTTACAGTATACAAATCATTTATGAACAGGTTGAACAAGTGTGGACCCTAATATGAATCGACATACCCCAACAGTGACTGCAAGAAAAGATGAGTGCCTATATTTCTGTTTTCCTGATTGGTGCATGTTAGTGAGATAGCTGTGAAGTCATTGAAGGGTAGAAAAGGGAAGTCCAAGGGCAGAGAATTTTTCTAGAAATTTGTTTGTGGGACCTGTGTCAAAGGCCTTTGATAGGTTGGGAAATATAGAGAAAATGAATTTGCTGTCATTTTTGTATTGGTTGGGTGTTGGTGAAACTGAGTAGGGCAGTTGTAGTGCTGTTTTAGGACTGAATCCATGCTGTGTGGGATGGCAGAGATGGTCGATAAGAACATAGTGTAGTAATTGATTTTGGATTCATTTCTCTTAACATTTTGGAAAGTGGAGATAGAATGGCAGTGGATTTAAAGTTAGAATAATTAGTGGAATCCTTCCAACTTTGTAGGGTTTCTTTCAGAGGGTTGGCACATAAGATTCTTGGATAGACTTATTTATTAGGATGGAAATGATACGCTGTGGCATTGACTGCTAATTTTAGGTATGCTGCTGGTAGTTTATAAGCGTGCAAGAATAGTTATTTTAGAATAGATAGGTATTTCTTAATAGTTGATACTCTGGCTCAATTTAGGATACCTTAGGAAGGTGTTTTGTATGTTTCTTGTTCCACTGAGGAAAGCCATGTTAGGCTGAAACCGGTCTGGATTATTGAATTGTTCGATATGTATTAAAACACTTAAGTTTTACCTTAGTGTTGCTGTAGTTTTGTTGCTGATGTATACTGAGTTTTGTGCTGGCATTTTTTCAGTTACTGATAGTTTGTTTTGCCTTGCACTTGGATCCTTGCAGGGCTTTTCTCTTTTTCAATTTAGGATAGTCCATGTTTATGTTTTTTACTTAGTTTGTAGCTTTAAAAGGGAGATTTTGCTTTTTATGAGGTATTCATCAAAATGGGTAGCAACTGTTCCACGTGGATCTGTTTGGGATTGGTTAGATTGAGGAGTTCTGCTAGGGTGTAAGAGATTCTTCAGGAATCCCAGAGCATGTTTATTTTGGCGGGTTGGTTGTTGCATGATATAGAAAGTGTTTATCAGCTCCGACTCTAGCTGTGGTGGCATTGTGAAGTTGCTCAAAAAGTTGTAGGTTTTAGATATTTTTATTTTCTTGCCAGTAGATATTTTTATTTTCTTGCCAGGCTTCGTAAGCCTTGCCTCTTTTGTGCATTTGGTCTTTAGTTTGTTTTGATTGCTAGTGCGTGGGAGTAGGTTTTACTGTCTCCCTTCTAAGTGGGAATTGCTTATGGAGTATAGCAAGAAATGTGCTGTTAAATTTTATTTTAGTTTCGTGCAGTGACGAGCACTTCAAGGTACTCCAGTCAGAAGTTAGTGGTGTGGATGTAAAGGTGTTTTTGTTAAATGTAGTTAGGTTACATACCTCATTGAAGAGGTACAGTTTAGGTGTATGGTTTGAATTTCTGTGGATGAATGTAGGGAGGTGGTCACATTTTGTGAGGAACAGTTCTAGAAGTGATTTTGCTATGGTCAGTTGTCCTAATGCAGTCCAACAATGAGGGTTTGTTGCTGGGCTTGTTAGAGTTGGGTAAAATTGAAGAGGCTTGTATTGGTACTCAAGGTTTAGCTCCACTAAGGTTGTAGTTTTATAAGGGTATGTTGGTAGATTCCCACTGCTGAAGATATCGTCTTGTGGGTATGTTGCCAGGAGGAAGGCAGGGGACTGTGATACATAGGGCGCTGTGTGTCCTTCCATAAACTCATCACATCTCAGCTTTGATGATTTTTGTGGATGTTGCTGGGGGTACAGTGACATATCTAGGGTATTTCTGAAGATGATGGCTATACCACCAGTTTATCTCCTCAACTTTTGTTTGAGGTTTTAGCCAGGTCTTGAAGGTGATGAACTCTAGTTAATGAGCTGAAAGCCAAACATAGACCTCAGTAATTTTGTTACAGAAGTTTCTTAGGTTAAGATTGGTTATATTTATTTAGACCTGGCTTTTTTGTGGAACTGTTGAGCTGCTTGGAGAGAGGTGGCTGGATCACTGCTTTTGTTGCCGGAAAGCAGAGGGTGTCAATGGTTGAGGTGGATATCCCCACATAAGTGAAGTGCTGGGGGGGGGGGGGAGTGAAAATATTAGTGAGGTAGTTAGTTTTGACTTTAAATTTTAAGATAGGATTTAGTTTAATGAACTTGGGGAATAATTTCAAGTCCTTATAATTTTGAGTAGTATGTAAAGTGTGTTAAAGATTGAGTAATACCAAGTAGTATAAGAAGGTTGCGTTTGGCATTGGCTGTAGGGTTTTTGCAGGAGGAAGGTTACATTTGTGCACTTGTGTGATCATTTGTGAAGTAGGACACAAAAAACTGAAAACATTATCAAGAGTGTGTGGTTGGCCAAGGGTCCGCCCATTAGGAAGAGCTTGGAACTCTGTTCTGTACGTTTCCAAAGATGGACTTTGGGCCTGTCAGACACAGAAGATATTTTTCATAGTTCATTGTTGCAGTAGTAACTCTTGGGAATTCCTTCCTTGAAGAAGCCTAAGGCCAGCATAAATACCACAGATTTCACCTTCCCCCAGACTCCAGCGGACACATTCTCATTCCATTGTCAGGATGTTGGTAGTATAAAGGGAATGCAGTCCTTTCTTGCACTAAAACAAGTTAGCAAATAAACAGATGTCAGAAAAAGTCCGTAATTGTTTGAAGTGTAGAAAACATATGTCATACCAGGATTTTCTGTCCCTCTTTGTCTGGATCCGAAATAGGATAATGCCCATCTGTCCCAGATGTTCTTCGTGTTTCACTGTTGCAGTCATCACATTTGGGTTATCTGCCTGCAGGTAGCCATCAGCTGGCCTGAGTACCAGAGTCTTCAGATTTCTGTCTGATGCTGTCTCTTCCATGTCGTCAGGGGTATAAAACATGCAGCCTACGCCATTATATCAGTCTTTCTTGCCATGGGGTGCCCGAAGCAGAAGCAGTTTGCAAGTGCCGGTCAGCAGTCTCCTGAAATTTTCATTTTCGAGTTTCAGACCCGAAGGCTTCAAAAAAGGTAAGTACCCCATTGGGGATCCTTTTCTTGCTCCAACCAATGTCAGTAAAAGTTAACAATTGTCTTGCCTGTGGAAAGCAAATACCACATAGAGATTTTCATTCTTATTGCATCCCCTGTTTAGGCCCAGACCACAATGTCACTCGCTGTCAGTTTTGTGCTTTGTTCAACCCCCAAACTATTCGTCGTCGGACTATTTTTGCAGCCAATTACTTTTGTACTCTATCTCAGTACTCCGAAATGGCTTTAAGCCATCCCACTACTGATCTTCCAAAAAAAACGTAAGGATAAGGAGACCACATAGGTACAAAACTGCCGATGACGCTTCTGTTAAGCTAGTCGCCAGTCTGCCGGTACTCAAGTGCTTTCGCAGCCCCCAATACCCGCTACTTCAGATTTGCAGGCCTCTACTGAGACCCATTCGGAGTCTGGTATGCTGCAAGATGCTTCTTCGACTACGGAACCTGCAGATGTCTCTACCTTGGATGGGTCCGGAGCCGCTATGCAGGCACCAGCTTCTGAGGGTGTATTCAGGCCTACAGATGTTCATATTAAATCAACGTCATCATTTCCTTCCAGAAGTTCTGAATCCCGTAGGCCAAAAACTCACACTACGCCTAGAAAACAGATGACCAAACTGCATTCTCAGGTCCATATGCCTCAAAAACAAATGCTTAGAATGGCTGAAGACCGTATTACCTTAATTAGGGTAAGCCAGCCTTCCCCCTCTAATAGACATAGAACTGAATTTCTTTCTGATTCTTCTAATTAGGAATCTGATATTTCTGCTCCTTCTGATTACCAGGATTTGCCCTTATCTACTTATGAGGATTCTGATGCAGAGGGTTCCATTCCCTCTGCTTCCCCTCCAGAAGATATTTTGGTGAAACCTTGCATACTCTTAGGGAGCATTTCTGCTGGTAAAGCCAGGAGTCCAAACAGACACGTGGGGAATTCTTACTCCTGCCTCAACACAAGCATTTAGCCATCTCTCCTGTTCTGGACATTGTGGACATTGTAGATGATGCTTTCTTGGAATCTAGCATTACCCCAGACACTTTACCTCCAGCTCCCAGAAAACCTGACTGGTACTATAGAGTACCTGACTCTCACAAGTTCCTCTTCAAGAATCCTTCTGCAGATCCAGAGACCATTTCCCAAGGACCAAAAGGCATTAAAGCTACTGCTGCCAAAAATCCTACCCCTTCTGATAAAGATTCTAGAGCATTAGACAGATGGGGTAAGAAGGTATACACTTCTGCTACTTTGGCCATTAGGGCTTTAAATTGCCAGTTTCATATGTTAAAGTATCAGCAGCATGTTATGGGACTACTTAAACGGAAAATGATGTTGATTCCGAACTGTGCTGAACACACACATTTACAAGATTTAATGCATTCTGCAGAAAAGTTGGTAAACGTACTTTGCAATGTGGTTTTGATGCTTTAGAAGCATCTTGCTGGGCTGCTGTCTCTGGGTCTGTACTTAGAAGGCATGCTTGACTTAAGGAACAAAACTTGCCAGATCATGTTAAAGCTAAATTACTGGATGCTCCCTTAAACCAAGACCGCCTTTGTGGCAACAAAGCAGAAGTAGTCGTCAAAAGGATGGAGGAAAAAGCTAAATCTATGCAAACTGTTAAGATTTCCTACAAGTACAGCCTCCCAGATTCAGTAGGCATTGGCCTTCAAAGAACTGGTACTTTCCAGTCCCTTCCAGGCCTTCTCAGTCCAAACCCAGAAACAGAAGATCACCTAGGCTACAGTATCAGGCTACGCACAGACCTAAGCAGTGGGGGGCTCCCAATTCCAAAAGCAGGGAGTAAAGCCACCCCCTACGGAAAAATGACACAATGACTTAACCTTAACCCTTCCAAGCCCTGCTCAACTACCTGCTCCCTGAGGAGGAAAGCTCGCCCTGCATGCAAAAAACTGGGAACTCCCATTACACAGGACAAATGGGTTTTGAACATAGTTTCCCAAGGATACAGATTCCACTTCCACACACTACCATCCCCAAATGGTTGGCCAGACCTACCCCCAAATCAATGGACGGAGGGCCAACAGCAGGTTCTCTGTCGTCTCAGTATCAGGGCTATTCAACCTGTCCCAGCAGAACAAAGGGGACAAGGTTTTTATTCAAGACTTTTTCTGGTACCCAGAAAAGACGACTCCTGGCGTCCTATCCTGGACCTCTCTATTCTCAACTCCTTTCTGGTAGTTTCAAAATGCTAACTCTTCAACAGCTTCTTCTTATGCTAGCCAAGGGTGCCTGGCTGTCAACCCTAGACTTAAAGGAAGCTTGCCTGCACATCCCAATAAGGGAATCTTGCAGGAAATACCTACGCTTCAAGGCAGGCTCCATGCAGGAAATACCTACGCTTCAGGGCAGGCTCCATGCACGATCAGTTCTCTGCACTTCCCTTTGGCTTGTCTACTGAACCCAGGGTATTCACAAAGTGTCTAGCTCCAGCCATTGCATTTTGCAGGCAGAAAAATTTTCAAACTTACCCATCCTTGGACGATTGTCTGATTCAGGCAGAAAGCCAGGACTTGCTATTACAACACCTGGCATTTGTAAAGAAACTTCTAACCTCACTGGGGTACACCATCAACGAAAAGAAATCTTACCTAGTACCCTGCCAACAGATTGTATTCCTGGGTGCAAGCTTGAACACAACTTCCCAGATGGCATTCCTCACTGCGGAGAAACAAGTTTGACAACCTACTTCAAATTATTGGCCACAAAACCCCAGCTATCTCCATGGTAAATACTGCAAGCCCTGGGGTTCATGGCCTCTTGCATTCTACTAATTCCATATGCAGGACTGCATATGAGGAAACTCCAATGGCATCTAAAAAGCCTATGGTGTCAACATTCTCAGGACCTGGAAACGATGATTTCCATCATTTCTTGTATGAAGACAGAGTTCCTTTGGTGGGCAGAGGCCTGCTACCACAACAAGGGACTCACTTTCACTCTACCCCTTGCTGAAACTGTAACAGACGCATCAGACTATGCATGGGGGGCTCACATTGCAGGGCAGTGCATTCAGGGTAAATGGAACCCGAAACAGATGCACCTGCATATCAATCAAAAAGAAATGTTAGCTGTACAGAATGCTCTGACAGCCATCAAAGACAGTATTCTTCCAGGACAACTATTGGTAAAAAGAGAACACCTCAGTTATGTGGTACATAAACAAGCAGGGGGTGAATCCACTCGTACCCTCTCTACAGATTAGCCATGGCTCTGTGGAACACAGCCTTGAGCTACCAAGTGCACCTACAGCTCAGTTCCTGCCAGGCAGACTAAATTCACTGGCAGATGACTTAAGCAGAAATCTCATGGACCCACCTGAATGGAAACTAGAACCCAAAATAGTCAACCTCCTTGAGGAACATATGGGGGACTCCAGAGTTAGGCCTGTTTGCCTCCCCTCAGAACTACCAATTGAACAAATTCTGCACAAGGACTCCCCACAGTAAAGCTTGGAAAGTGGATGCCCTGTCCTTTACCTGGGAAAGCCTCTCAGTTTATGCCATGGGAAATCAATGCTCCATACCTATGGTCACCCCCTCGTTAGTCAGGTCTGACCATAAGCTAATCACCCTTAACATCCACATCCCACCCCCACCCCCCAGTAAAGAAACCACCATAAAAAACTTCTCTAAAGCCAACTTCATGCTACTCAAGTCAGAAGTGACAAACTTCATGACACCCATGCAGACGGGAACTGAAAGTTCAACTGCTGAATCCTACACTATGGCACTGTACGAGCACATCCACTCATGCATGAATCGTGCCATCCCAAATAGAACCAAAATGCTCTCATCCAAAAAGGAAGCCAATCTGGTGGTCCCCTGCCATAAACAAACTTTACAACAAAAGGAAGAAACTTTTGCAGAAAGAGGAAAATCCCAGGATGCAAAACTCCCTTACTAGCCTCAGTAAGAAACTGAGATGCCTCATAAAATCCTCCAAAGCTAGTTCTGAAAATAAAATTGCCAAAGATTCCAAAGACAACCACAAAGCATTCTATAATTATGTCAAGAATCTAAATGGCAATGCTCAGATCTGCTCTGAGCTAAAACAGAATGGCATTAAATATACTGATCCGAAGGATATTGCCAATATCCTGGCAGATCGATTCAGTGCCAACTTCACCCAACTCTCACCCCTAAATGGCCCATCTCAATACCGGAAGATTGCCAAATTCCAGTAATAACGCCACACAGGTACAAAACGCACTCTCTAAAGCCAAGAATACAGCATCCATGGGACCAGATGACATCCCGGCTGTGTACTACATGAACTACAATATGAACTGGCACCTCACCTAAGTGTCATGTTTAATCATAGCCTCACCTCAGGTTTCATGCCCACTGAGTGGCGCAGAGCTATAGTTATCCCAATCCACAAGGGGGATCCACCTTGGATCCCGGAAACTACCGTCCCATCAGTCTGACAAGCCTTATCTGCAAGGCCATGGAGCGTATTATCATGGAACTTATAAACAAAGACATTGGCAACCTTCAAACACTGGACCCCACCCAGTTTGGGTTTGTGAAGGGCGATCTTGTCTCCTGAACCTGATTGACTTCTTTGAATCAGTCTCCAGAGCCATGGACAAGGGTAAGGTGGTCCACACAGCCTATCTAGACCTTGCCAAGGCCTTTGACACCATCCCCCACTCTGGAATCATAGATAAACTTACTAAGTTTGGCATTAATCCCTATGTCACCCAATGGGTTGCTAAATGGCTTACTGATAGAACCCACACTGTAAAAGTAGCCGACTCCAAATCCAGTTCCAGACAAGTGACAAGTGGAGTACCTCAGGGTTCAGTCCTGGGGCCGCTCTTGTTTGGCATCTACTTCTCTGAAGTACAGGTCAACACTAAGGGACTCTGGCTAACAAAGTTTGCAGATGACTGCAAACTGGGAGCCATTAGTGGATACTCTACAAAAGGGCCTTACAGAAACAGATGCTTGGTGCCAGAGCCATGGGCTCAAGCTCAATGCCAAGAAATGTATTGTTATCCCCTTTGGGAAAAAACATGTATCCATGAATTACCATATAGGTGGCAGTACACTAAACACAGAAAGTGTGATAAGAGACTTAGGGACACAGGTGGACAGTGGTCTCACCTTCGATAACCACATCGCCACAACACAGGTGGACAGTGGTCTCACCTTCGATAACCACATCGCCACAACAGTCAGGAAATCCTTCTATGTGGCACACCTCATCACGAAGGGCTTTTCATCCAGAAAAAAGGAGGTCATTGTCCCACTGTACTCATCCCTCATTAGACCCATTATAGAATACAATGCCCCATTTGGTATGTACCTCTCAAGACATCTGCAACAACTGGAAAGGCCTCAGAAATACCTCACTAAAAGAATCACAGGCCTAAAGCAGATGGCCTATGCTGACCGCCTTAAAAAACTCCAGCTATACTCTGTCGCATATCGTCTACTCAGAGACGATCTCTGCTTAGCATACAAGGCCATGTCAAACCCAGAGCTGTTGGACATGCTACACTTAAAGAAATCCCAATCCCTCAGAGCTACACGCTCCAGGGATCTAAACTTTGTCATCACAATAAACAAAACATGTTGGAGGGATAGGTTCCTGACCCAGAGACTCCCCAGACTCTGGAATAGATTGCCCATACATGTCAAGCAGAGTGCCTCTTTGGACCTCTTCAAGAGGAACCTTGACGATTGGATGGGAGAAAGGAAATTCACCCCAGGGATCACGTCAGTCGCCCTGCTAGACAGGGGTCCAGGAAAGTAAATAATGTGGGAAGAAATATTCAGGGAATTGTTATGGCTAGGCTTGTATAGGCCCTAGGGCTGATAGCCTAGTACTAACATATGAACCTATGAACCTTTTCCCCCTTTGCCTCTCTTCTCAAAGGTTTTAATAAAGATCAAACAGGACAAGCCAAGGACAATACTGATTGCACCAGACTGGCCATGCCAGCACTGGTACCCCTCTTGCACAGTATGACACTGCTACAACCATGGCACCTGCCTCAGACCCCTTCCCTGCTGTCCCAGCAGGCGGGCCAGATTCTGCACCCTCAGCTTCAAACCCTGAACCTTGCAGCCTGGCTAATTCCTTGAGCTCTCCTCTAGCATCCATCAGTAAACAGGTGCTGGATATCATTCTGGAGGCAAGGAGGCCTAGTACTAGAAAATCCTGTGCTGAAAAGTGGAAAAAATACTGTTTCTGGAGCCAGGCCCAGGGGGTAGGCACACTGGTGCCCAGCTTACCTCATATTGTACAGTACTTAACAGAAATGCTCCACAAGGGCCTATCCTTCTAGTCAAAATTCATGCCTCTGCCATTTCAGCACATTAGAATACTGAGCCACCCCTCTTCTTTCACCCCTTGCTAAATTCCTTAGGGGGGGGGGCAAAAATTTAAGACCCCCCAGGAGAGTTCCCACTCCAGCCTGGGATCTTAACTTTGTATTGGAAAAGGTCACCCCCCACCCCCCACCCCCCTTGAGCCAGCTGCAACAGCAGAGTTGAAATTCCTTTCTTGGAAAACAGCCTTCCTTCTAGCCATCACTTCAGCAAGAAGAGTGTCTGAATTACAGGCCCTCATGGCAGTGGAACCCTTCATGATCTTCCACGTGGACAGGGTTTCCCTCAGAACTAATTCTTCCTTTATGCCCAAGGTGGTGTCTAGTGTAGCCCTAAATCAGTCCATTCATTTGCCTACTTTTTTCCCTAATCCAAAGGGGAACGAATACTGCACTGTCTGGATGTGCACAGACAACTTAATTTTTATTTGGACAGGACTAAGTCTCTCAGAAAATCTGAGCAGCTGCTAGTTGGCTTTGCTGCAGGGGCAGAGGGGAAGGCCATTTCAAAGCAAACCATTTCCAAATGGATAGCCCATTGCATTAATTTCTGCTACAAGCACCATGGAATAACTACCCCACAGGGAATAAGATCACATTCCACCAGGGCTGCATCTACCTCTGCGACTTTTTTCAGAAGAGTCCCTACCAGGGACATCCTAGAAGCTGCTACATGGAGCTCTGTACATACCCTCACCAGCCATTGCCACATGCCTATCTTTTCTAAATCCAGAGCTGGATTTGCCACTGCAGTCTTGCAGGGCTTAATAGCTGGCCCTACTGCTATTTAACTTCCTCCTCCCTTCCTTAGCTTTGGGAATCGACTCAAATTTGATGACTGCAACAGTGAAACACGAAGAACATAGTACAGTTGTGTACACTTGCCATAAATGTAGATGTTAGAGTGTATTCACTGTTGCAGTCCTGGTTACTCTCCCTGCAGCCCCCTGACTTTTCTTGGCTGTACCTTTCCTTCTTGTTTGGCATATTAATATTTTCTGGTGTATTTGCTTTTTGTTGGGGTGTACCATACCATATAATTGCTTCCTATTGTGAGGGCACCTGACATCTGGAGCAAGAAAAACTGACGTAATGGTGTCAGCTTCATGTTTTATACCCCTGACGTCATGAAAGTAGAGACAGCATCCAACACAAATCCGAAGACTCTGGTATTCAGGCCGGCTGTGGGCTACCTGCAGGCAGATAATCCAAATGTGATGACTGCAACAGCGAATACACTTGAACATCTGCATTTATGGTAAGTGTACTTTTTGCATATCTCAGTTCCTGGTGTTTGACTGCTATCTGAGGCTCAAAATTGTTGGAGAGAGGTGAGGTGCTTTTTTGCAGCCCTTTCTGATAACACCCACCCTTGTGAAGCCCTCTGGTGCAACCCCCTTGGGAGGCCATGCCTACCTCGGCACTGATGTCTGCTCAAGCTGAGCAGTTTCAGGCATCAGATTGATGTGGAGCTGTTGTGTGGGCACTAGCTTCTGATGTCAGAATTACAGGTTTTGAGTAGGGTGGGCAGCACGTCTCACACTTTTTCTTCCATTCTTCCCTGAGGAGGTGCCCGAGGACTGGATTCAGGTTGCATCTCGAGTTCTCTCTATTTAGTATCACTCCCAAACATTTTATATCGTACCACTCCAAACACAATCCTTAACCACTGAAGCTGAATAAGTTGGTAATTGGTTTGTCCCTATGTGTAGTTTTAAGCTGCACTCCTATCAGGCCTCTGTGTAGGATGTGGTCAAGCAGGCCAGTGACCTCAGGGATTTCATGAGGTGTAGGTAGCAATTGCTTGAAAAGATCTTTACACCAGGTAATCTTTCTATTAAAAGGAAGGCAGATGTCTCCCCACAGAAGACTTCAGTTTCCTGAGACTGTGACAGAAAAAAATCTGCATGCATTACCCAACTTTCACTAGGATGCTCTGCCAACTCTAAGTCTTGAAGACGCTTTGGCTTCAGCCTCACTACCTTTCCTTCAGGTACATTGCATAGAACGGAGGAATCCAACTGGCAGCAAGAAGGCAAGCCTCTAGCTATTCCTCAGTTTTGTGAAATAGTAGTTGATGTGGTCTTTGATGCATCTCTGCAGGCAGACCCCTAGCCCCCTTCTCCTAGGAAACCTGATTGTTTTTACAGAGCAAGTGCAAGAACTCTGTTCTGGCTTCAGAAGTGGTGCTTTCAGGTTCCAAGGGATCTAAAGCCTGCTTTTCCAGGACAACTGCCCCCCCCCCCCCCCTCATGAGTAGAACTGTTTATCACTGTGGAAAGAAGACCTATAATTCGGCTATCTTGGCCATGAGGGCTCTGAACTGTTAATTTCTGAAACAGAAAGCAGAGGGGGAATTGATAAGGCCCTCCAGAAGAAATGTTGGGTTATATAAAGCAAACTCACAAGTTGTTAAGCGTAACTTAACACATGGCTGCAATACTTTGGATGCATCCAGTGAGGCAGCTGGGATCTGTTGTTGGGGGAAGGGGTGCTTGTCTGAGGGAGCAGCCTCTCTCTAAAGTAAATGATAATACTAAAAGTTTGACCAGATAACTTTGCAGATGACTGCAAGCTAGGAGCAGTGATAGAATCCCCTAAAGACTTGGCAGGCATTCAGGAAAGCTTGCCCCAAGCAAGTAACTGGTGCTATACTCATTGGCTAAAGCTAAATGTCAAAAAATGCATAGTTTCCTTTGCAAAGTGGACTCCTACAAGAAACTACCACGTTAACAACACACTCCTAAGAACTGACCCAGTAGTTCGAGATTTGGGGACTTGTGGACAGTGACCTAACTTTTAACCATGTGTCTACTACATTAAGGAAGGCCTTCTATATGGAGCAGCTCATAAGCAATAGGATTGCTCGTGGATCAGATGATGATCCCCTTTACTTGGCCCTTGTTTGAAGTATAATGCCCCTTTTAGTATGCCTCTGTCCAGGCACGTGCAACAACTGGAATGTTCAGGGATGCCTTACAAAAAGGATACAAGCCCTAAATGTCTTACGTGGATCTCTTCAAAGCCCGATTGCTATATTTGGTGTCTCATAGACTGCAGAGAGGTGATCTGTGTGTAGCATACAAGGTGTCTTACAACCCATTACTTATGGACTTGCTTCATATTCGCAAGTGAAATGGCATCAGAAATACTCAACTGAGGGACCTAAACATCATCCGCAACATTAACGGAATGATTTGGATTGACGTGTTTGTCTTGCAGAGGATACTGCTGCTCTGGAACAGACTCTCCAGCCACATAAAACAAAGCACATCAGTGACCACATTCAGGCTCAACTTAGATCAGTGAATGGGAAATAGGAAATTTTACCCCTGCACTCTCCTCCTGTACTATTAATGGACAAAGGCGTCTCCTTTTATCCATGCTTTATCCCGATAAATGACTCCCCTCCAAATGTCTATGCTTTGATCTAGTAGATGTTCTTAGTGTTTCACTGTTGCAGTCATTACATTTGGGTAATCCTGCTGGTAGGTTGCCCTCAGTCGGCCTAAATTCCAAAGTCTTGGATCCTGCGTCTGCTGTCGTCGTCCCTTCCCTGATGTCAGGTCGTCATGGGTATAAAGGAAGTAGCAGACGCCATTTTCTTTAGTCTTTCTTGCCGTGTGGTGCCCGAAGCAGAAGCAGTTTGCAAGTGCCAGTCGGCTGACTCCTGAGTTTTTCAAGTTCGAATTTCAGATCCGACGTCTTCTATAAAGCTAAGTACCCCATTGGGGAAACTTTTTTTTCTTGCTCCAGAACCGATGTCAGAAAAAGTTAATTATATTTCTTGTGGGAAGCAAATACCTCATAAAGACTTTCATTCTTACTGTATTCCTTGCCTAGGCCCTGATCATAACTTTCTGGGTTGTCGGTTGTGTGCTAGATTTAACCAGCGCACTATTAAGCGTCTGCATGATTTTGCTTTAAACTACTTTGGACGCAGGTTTAATTGTCCAGAAATGTCATCGGAAAGCCGTCAGACTACTGGAGTACACAAAAAATCGCAACGAAAAAGACAGCCGAGGCCCAAACCCGATGCCGAAGCTTCTCCTAAGCCAGTCGCCAGTTCTCAGTGAGGCGCTTTTGCAGCCCCTGACTACTGCTACTTTAGAGTCACAGGTCACTACCGACTCCCACGTGGAGTCGGCCATACCGCTGGAAACGCAAGGTATTGGAGCCTCGGACGCTATTCCTTCAGATGGGTCCGGAGCCGCTGAGCAGGCACCAGCTTCTGAGGGTGTATTCAGACCCAAGCATCTATACATTAAATCGACGTCAAAGGCAAAGACTAAAGCACCTTCAAAGGCAAAAAAGCAAACTCAAGAGCCACGTGGACAGGCTTCCATGCCCAAAAAACAGATGCTCAAAATGGCTGAAGACTTGATTACCTTGATCAGGGGTTCCCATCCCCTTCCTGATAAGGGGTTCCCATCCCTTCCTGATAAGCGACCTAGGCAAGACACTGACTATGAATCTTCAGGTCAGGTTTCCATTTCTTCTGATTCCTCTTCTGATCAGGAATATTCTTTTCCCCCCATGAGGATTCTGATGCTAAAGATTCCATACCTTCAGCTTCTCCTCCTGAGGACTATTCTTTTGGGGAAACCTTACATACCGTGAGAGCATTTCCACTGGGAGAGCCAGGATTTTTCAGAATCTAAAAAGAGGCTCAGGGATTTCCTGTTACTACCTCCGCACAAGCCACTAGCCATCCCTCCTGTGTTAGACATTGTAAATGTGTTTTCGGAGTCTAGCCTTACCCCTGACTCCTTGCCTCCAGCTCCTGTTAAGCCTGACTGATATTACAGGGTTCCAGACTCACATAAATTCCTTTTTAAAAACCCTGCTGCAGACCCAGAAACTATTTCTCAGGGTCCCAAGGGAGTTTAGGCTTCCACTGCAAAAAAAACCCTACCCCTTCTGACAGGGATTCTAGGGCACTGGATAGATGGGGAAAAAAGGTTTACACATCTGCTACCTTGGCTATAAGGGCCTTAAATTGCCAGTTTCATATGCTCAAATATCAGCAACATGTCATGACATTGCTTAAACAGAAAATGTTGTTAAATTCTGAATGTGCAGAAAACCAGGAAATGCAGGATAGATTGCATGCAGCTGAACAAGTTGGAAAGCATAATTTGCAATGTGATTTTGATTCTTTAGAGGCCTCCTGCAGGGCTGCAGTTACAGGCTCTGTAATTAGAAGGCATGCTTGGTTAAAGGGACAAAATCTGCCTGATCATGTTAGTTAAATTATTAGATGCACCTTTACAACATGATACTTTGTTTGGTGTTAAGGCAGAAGAAGTTTTAAAGAAAATGGAGGACAAGGCTAAATCTATGCAAATGGTCAAAGATTTCTTACAAGTACAGCCGCCTAGGTTTAGTAGACACTGGCCAACAAAGAATTGGTCCTTTCCTGTGTCAGACGGACCTCAAAGGGGCAGACCCAGATGCCCTAGAGGCAGATCCCAGGCACAAGGTTCATACAGGGCAAAACAATGAGGTGCTTCTACCTCCAAAAGTGGAGAAGACAAATCACAACCTTACAGGAAACAGTCCCAATGACTTCCCCCTGCCTACACCAAGCACTTATTTCCTGGCTGCACCCTTAGGGGGGAAATTAGCACTTTTTTCTCAAAATTGGCGCATTATAACCCAGGACAAGTGGGTTCTAAATATTGTGTCGCAAGGCTACAAGTTTAATTTCCATACCCTGCCAAAGGCAAACGGCTGACCAGATCTGCCGAAAAATCAGTGGGCAGAGGCACAAAAACAAGTCTCATCCCTCATGGACATGAGGGCCATTCAACAAATGCCAGAGCAACAGCGGGGACAAGGATTTTACTCAAGACTGTTCTTGGTACCCAGAAAGGACAAGGCCTGGAGGCCAAAACTGGACCTGTCGATTCTGAACACATTCCTGGAATTAACAAAATTCAAAATGTTGAGTTTGCAGCAGCTTCTACCTATACTTGGCAAGAGCGCTTGGCTTGTAACTTTAGAAGTAAAAGAGGCATACCTGCATGTCCCAGTCAGACAAATATGCAGAAGATACCTCAGATTCAAGGCTGGTTCAATGCATTACCAATTCTCTGCACTGCCGTTTGGCTTATCTACTGTGCCCAGGGTCTTTACAAAGTGCCTGGCACCAGTAATTGCTTTCTGCAGACTGAGGAATACAAATATATCCTTACTTGGGCGACTGTCTCATTCAAGCAGAGAGAGCAAGGACATCCTTCTACAGCATCTGGTGTTTGTGAAAAAACTAACATGCCTCTAGGGTACACAGTAATTGAAAAGAAGTCAAAACTAGTACCCTCTCAAGACATAATATTCCTGGGTGCAAGCTTAAATACAACTGCCCAGGTGACTTGTCTCACGCCAGACAAACAAAGGCAACTGACTACCTCTTTCAAAATGTTAGCTACAAAGGCCCAATTATCTGCATGAAAAATTCTGCAGGCGTTGGGCTTCATGGCATCCTGCATCCTATTCATTCCATATGCAAGACTGCATATGAGGAAACTTCAATGGTATCTAAAAAGTGTTTGGACTCAACATTGCCACAGCCTGGAAACTATAATTACTCTCATTCTCTGCCTGTAACAGGAGTTTTGATGGTGGGCAAAGGCTTGTCACCAAAACAAGGGACAGCCATTCACATTACCCCCAGCCAGGCAGACACTAACAACGGATGCATCAGATTATGCCTGGGGGGCCCACATGGCAGGAAGATGCATTCAGGGAACATGGCCCTCAAACCAAATGCATCTACATATCAATCAAAAAGAGATGCTAGCTGTTCAAAATGCCCTGACAGCCTTCAAGGACCTATTTCATCCAGGACAACTACTGATAAAGACAGACAACACCACGGTCATGTGGTATATAAACAAGCAGGGGGGCACACATTATTACCCCCTTTTGCAGACTAGCCATGACCTTGTGGGACACAGCATTGACTTACCAAGTACATTTGCAGGCACAATTCCTGCCAGGAAGGAAAAATACTCTGGCAGACGAACTAAGCAGAAACCTCATGGATCCCCACGAGTTGCAGCTGGATCCACAAGTCTTCAGCATGATAACAAGGAAATGGGGATGCCCGGACATAGATCTATTTGCCTCCCCCCACAACTACCAACTAAAGAGATTCTGCACAAGGATTTATCACAGACAAGCATGGAAAGTGGATGCCCTATCCTTCAGCTGGAAAAACCTATCGGTATATGCCTTTCCCCCTCTGCCTCTCCTCCCTAAAGTACTCCTAAAGGTCAGACAGGAGAAGCCAAAGATGATACTGATTGCACCAGAGTAGCCCCGCCAGCACTGGTACCCAATACTATGGAGCTTGTCTCCCTCAAGTACCGCATCTGCTGTCCCAGCAAGACAATGTGATCCTGCACAGCCAACTCAGGACTTTAAACATGGCAGCATGGCGGATAATGTAGTTATACAAAACACACCTCTCAGCAATGCTGTGATGGATCTCATTTTGGAAGCCAGAAGGCCTAGTACTCGAAAATCTTATGCTGGAAAATGGAAGAGATTCTGTGCTTGGAACCAGGAACAAGGAACAGATACAGCTGTGCCAAATATCCCTCAGATTCTACAATACTTAACTGAGATGCTGGACAAAGGCCTATCTTTCTCATCTATAAAATTTCATGCCTCTTCCATTTCGGCTCATTACAATGCAGAGCCACCAATCTTTTCTCATCCCTTATTAAAACAGTACCTCAGAGGAGCCAAAAATTTAAGGCCTCCAAGGAGATCACCAATGCCTGCATGGGACCTCAACTATGTCTTGGAAAAACTCACCCTGCCTCCTTTTGAACCAGCTGCTACTGCTGATATAAAGTTTTTATCTTGGAAAACAGCTCTGCTCCTGGCAATAACTTCTGCAAGACTAGTTTCAGAGCTACAGGCACTCATGGCTGTGGAACCTTTTATCATTTTTTATCTGGACAGGATTTTCCCGAGGACAAACCCAACATTTATGCCTAAAGTGATGTCCAGTGTGGCTTTTAACCAAACCATTCATCTGCCAACTTTTTATCCAAATCCACAGAATAAGGGGGAAAGAATTCTGCATTCTTTGGGTGTACACAGACCGCTTAAATTCTACTTGGACAGAACCAAAGTTTTCAGAAAGACAGAGCAGTTACTAGTGGTATATGCTGCAGGATCACAAGGAAAGGCTATCTCAAAGCAGACTATTTAAAAGTGGATAGGCCACTGCATTCTTTTCTGCTACTTATACCATGGCAAGCCAGTGCCTAAGGGCATTCGGCCACATTCCACCAGAGCTGGAGCCACTTCAGCAGCCTTTCTTAGGGGAGCACCAACTAAGGACATTTTAGAGGCAGCTACTTGAAGTTCAGTGCACACCTTTACAAAGTACTATCATCTGCCATTCTATTCAAAATCCAGGGCAGGCTTTGCCACTGCAGTTCTGCAGGGTCTCTTAACCGCTCCTAATGCTGTTTAGCTCCAGCCTCCCAACCATAGCTTTGGGAATCTACCCAAATGTAATGATTGCAACAGTGAAATATGAAGAACATAGTACAGTTGTGTACATGTAGATGTTAAGAGTGTATTCACTGTTGCAGTGCAGGTTACCCACCCGCCACCCTTTTCTTCTGAGGGAACCTATCTTTCCTTCTCTGATTTATACAACCTATGTGATGTATTTGTTTTTGGATGAAGGTAAAGTTATATTGCTGCATGTAATTTTATATATACATGGAAATTTTGGCTACCCTTTTACGGGGCACCTGACATCTGGGGCAAGAAAAACTAAAGAAAATGGCGTCTGCTACTTTCTTTATACCCCTGGCGACCTGACGTCAGGGAAGGGGCGATGACAGCCATCACAGGACCCAAGACTTTGGAATTCAGGCTGACTGAGGGCAACCTGCCAGCAGGATTACCCAAATGTAATGACTGCAACAGTGAATACACTTGAACATCTACATTTATGGTAAGTGTACACAACTGTACTTAGTCACTAGAATAATATACAAATGTAGATTATGGAAAGGGTTAGGAGAATCTAAACTTCCTAATGGGATATGTTAAGTTAAAGCAACAAGTAGGATAATTGGATAGACTTAAAATGGCCTTCAAGGGCAGTTAGCTTTATAGTAACTTATGAATGTGGTAAAACAGGGATTCTTGATTTTCCCCTTTGAAAATGATTTCCTCTTTGTACCCCCTGCTCTGAAGGTCTTTTTTAAGAAACTGGAGGAAAAAGCAAAGACCATGCAGTCAATGACTTCAGACTCCTCTGCCAAGTTTAGCAGAAATTACTGTAGGTAAAACCTAATCTTTTCCCGCCAACAAGACCAAAGGGAAAGGTAGGAAAGTACCATAGAAAGTGGTAAAATGCTTTTGATCAATGCCTGCTGGATCCCAGTCCCAGGGAGCAGCTTTGATGTAGAGTCTCCCAGTTCTCTCCAGGAAATCACGCCCCAACTCTGACCTTTCCCCTATCATCATTTGAAAGGATAGAAGACAGGTTGTCCCTTTTTCTTTCCTAACTGGTTTCATATCTCTCAAAACAAATGGATACTAAGCCTAATAAGGTCAGGCTACATGATGCAGTTTATAAAGAAACCAAGATTCTCAGGCAGTCAGTTTGTGCCAAAACAACCCACAAAAGCTGTCTGAAGCTCAAATATAGAATCTTCAAACACAGGGGCACCATAGAGCCAATACAGAGAAGGGTCTTCCTGGTTCTGAGAAAGGAGTGTTTGAGGCCTATATTGGACCTTTCCTTACTAAACAAAGTTCTGTTTGTCCCACAGTTCAAGATGCTTGCCCTTCAAAAGCTCCTACCAATGATCGTTCCAGAAGCTCTCCTAGTCACTCTGGATATATCGACCTTGATATTCCCATAGCTCAGGACCACAGGCAGCTCCTACACTTTAAGGCAGGGGCTCCACACTTCAGTTCTGTGACTTTCCATTTGTGTTCTCCAAAGCCCTGTGTTTTTACCAGATGTGTAGTTCCAGTGATTGCACTCTGCAGGACAGACATGCATCCACATTTATCCGTGTATAGATGATTGCCGTATTCAGGCATCCTCTTAAAAGTTGCAGTTATTTCAGCAGCTAACCATGGATTGTTTATGCAAGTTGAGGTTCTTACTAAACCTTCAGAAGGCGCAGCCCTTGCCCTCCATCATGGTAATTCGCGGATCTGGGGACTGCAATGACTAGAAAGCTTATCTTGGGAAAAGGTGTTGTTACTAATACTGTACTTCAGAAAAAGCATTTCAGCCAAGGAGTTCTGAGGCTCCTAGCTTTCTTGGCATCGTGCAGTTTTGTCTTTTTTTCTTTGGCATATCCACTGCTCATAGTTTTTACCTGGTGTCTGGCTGCAGTGGTGCCAACTTCAGGATTCCATTCAGATTCCTGTTCCCCACCTCTGTGCATTAGAATGGAGCTCCATTGGTGGCTGGAAGACTTGTAGGTCAGAGTCCCCTTTAGACTGGAGACCGGCACCCTTACCTTGAAAAAGATGCTTCAAATGTTCTTCATGTTTCACTGTTGCAGTCATTACATTTGGGTAATCTGCTGGCAGGTTGCCCTCAGTGGGCTTGAATAACAAAGTCTTGGGTCCTGCGTTGCTTGCTGTCTCCTTTTCCATGACGTCAGGGGTATAAAACATGCAGCTGATGCCATTTTATTTTGTCTATGTCTTGCCGCGCGGTGCCCGAAGCAGAAGCAGTTCGCAAGTGCTGGTCGGCCGACTCCTGAAATTCTCACATTAGAGTTTCAGAACCAAAGTCTTCAACTAAAGCCAAGTACCCCATTGGGGAAACTTTTTCTTGCTCCTTACCGATGTCAGTAAAAGTTAATAATTGCATTACTTGTGGGAAGCAATTACTTCATAAGGAATTTCATTTGTACTGTATTCCTTGCCTAGGCCCAGATCATAACGTGCCTTGCTGTTGGTTTTGTGCTAGATTTAACCAACGCACTATTAAGCGTCTGTATATTTTTGCTTCAAAATATTTTGTATCCAGATTTAATTACTGAAATGTCGTCTGATAGAGTTAACAAAAAAACACTAAGAAAAAGAGACAGACCGCCGAGGTCCAAAACCGGTGAAGCTTCTCCTAAGCCATTCACCGGTTCGCCGGTAATCGGGCGCTTTCGCAGCTCCTGATACCCACTACTTTTGAGTCACAGGCCTCTACCAAAACCCATGCGGAGTCCGGTATGCCATGAGATTCTCAGAGTATTGAACCCGCGGATGTCTGTCCCTTGGATGGGTCTGGAGCCACTGAGCAGGCACCGGCTTCTGAGGGTGTTTTCAGGCTTCAACATTTTTATGTAAAACCGAAGGCAGCTTCAAAAACAAAATCAAAAACAACTTCGAAGTCTAAAAAACCGACGCATGAGCCACGTGCTCAAGCCCCTATGCCTAAAAAACAGATCAAAATGGTTGAGGACAATTACATTGATCAGGGGTTCCCACCCACCCCCCACCTGCTAAGAGGCCTAGGCAAGACACTGATTATGAATCTTCAGATCAGGTTTCTATTACTTCTGATTCCTCTTCTGGTCAGGAATTTTCTGTACCACCCTATGAGGATTCAGATGCAGAAGAATCCATCCCATCTGCATCTCTTCCTGAAGATTATTCTTTTGGAGAAACCTTGCATACTTTAAGGGAACATTTTCAGTGGGAGAGTCAGGATTTCTTTGAATCAAAAAAGAGGCTTGGGGATTTTCTTCTTCTTCCTCAGCATAGGCCTTTCACTATACCTCCTGTATTAGACATTGTTGATGTGTTTTCGGAATCAAGCATGGCTCCTAATTCCCTACCTCCAGCTCCTAGTAAGCCAGACAGATATTACGGGGATGTTAGTCATGTTTCATTGTTGCAGTCATTACACTTGGGTTATCCTGCTGGCAGGCTACCCTCAGTCGGCCTGAATTCCAAAGTATAAGTTCGGCGTCGGTTGCTGTCGCCTTCTCCCTGACGTCAGTGCGCCAGGGGTATAAAAGATGCAGCCGACGCTATTTTCCTCAATCTTTCTTGCCGCATGGTGCCCGAAGCATAAGCAGTTCGCAAGTGCCGGTCGTCTGACTTCGTGTTCAAATTTCAGATCTGAAGTCTTCATTAAAAGCGAAGTATCCCGTTGGGGAAACTTTTTTTCTTGCTCCAGACCGATGTCAGAAAAAGTTAATAATTGTATTAATTGTGGAAAGCAAATACCTCATAAGGGTTTTCATTCTTACTGTATTCCTTGCCTAGGCCCTGACCACGACGTTACTAGTTGTCAGTTTTGTGCTAGATTTAACCAACTCACTATTAAGTGTCGGTACGATTTTGAATTATACTATATTGGCAGAAGATTTAATTATACGATGTCGTTGGATAGCCTTCAGACTACCGGAATTCACAAGAAACGCAAAGAAAAGGACAGGCATCCGAGGTCCAAAACCGACGACGAGGCTACTTCTAAGCCAGTCGCCGGTTCTCGGTGAGGCTTCTTCGCAGCCCCTGACGCCTGCTACTTTAGACCCGCAGGCTGCTACCGACTCCCACGTGGAGTCAACTAAGCCGCTGGAAGCTCAAGGTATTGGATCTTCGGAGACTATTCCCCGAGATGGGCCCGGAGCCGCTGAGCAGGCATTGGCTTCTGAGGGTGTTTTCAGACCAACTCAATTATACATTAGAACAACTTCAGCTTCAAAGGCAAAGACTAAAGCGCCTTTAAAGACAAAGAAACCAATACAACAGTCTCATGGACAGGCTTTCATGCCCAAAAAATAGATGCTCAAAATGGCCGAAGACTTAATTACTTTGATCAGGGGTTCCCATCCCCCACCTGATAAAAGGCCTAGGCAAGAGATAGAATATGAATCTTCAGATCAGGTTTCCATTTCATCTGATTCCTCTTCTGATCAGGAATACTCTTCCTCCCTATGAGGATTCTGATGTCGAAGAATCTATCCCTTCAGCCTCTCCTCCTGAGGATTACTCTTTTGGGGAAACCTTGCATACCATGAGGGAGCATTTCCACTGGGAGAGCCAAGATTTTTCAGAATCTAAGAAAAGGCTCAGAGACTTCCTTTTACTACCACAACACAGGCCCCTAGCTATTCCACCTGTGTTAGACATTGTAGATTATGTATTTCAGAGTCCAGTCTGACTCTGGTACTACAGGGTTCCTGACTCTCATAAATTCCTTTTCAAAAACCCTGCCATCTCTCGGGGTCCCAAAGGGGTCAAGGCTTCCGCTGCAAAAAACCCTACCCCCTCAGACAGGGATTCTAAAGCATTGGACAGATGGGGAAAAAAGATTTATACTTCTGCTACTTTGTCTATAAGGGCTTTAAATTGTCAGTTTTATATGCTCAAATATCAACAATATATTATGTCACTGCTTAAACAGAAAATGTTGATAAATTCTGAATGTGCAGAAAACAGAGATGCAGGATTTATTGCATGCAGCTGAACAAGTTGGAAAGCATACTTTGCAATGTGGTTTTGCTTCTTTGGAGGCCGCCTGCAGGGCCGCTGTTACGGGTTCTGTCATCAGGAGGCATGCTTGGTTAAAGGAATAAAATCTGCCTGATCATGTCAAAGCAAAATTATTAGATGCTCCATTACAGCATGATACCTTGTTTGGTGTTAAAGCAGAAGAGGTGTTGAATGGAGGACAATGCTAAATCCATGCAAATGGTTAAGGATTTCTTACATGTACAGCTCCTTGATTTAGCAGACACTGGCCTACAAAGAATTGGTCCTTTCCGGTGTCGGACAGACCACAAAGGGGCCGATACAGACGCCCAAGTGGCAGATCCCAGCCCCAAGGTTTGCACAGGTCTAAACAATGGGGTGCTTCTACCTCCAAAAGTGGAGAAGACAAATCACAGCCATACAGGAAACAGTCCCAACGACTTCTCCCTGCCTGCACCAAGCACTTATCTTCTGGTAGCACCTTTAGGGGGAAAATTAGCACTTTTTTCTCAAAATTGGCACATAATAATCCAGGACAAATGGGTCCTAGACATAGTGTCACAAGGCTACAAGTTTCGTTTCCATACCCTGCCAAGGACAAACTGTTGGCCAGACCTGCCAAAACAGCAATGAGCAGAGGCACAAAAGCAAGTCTCACCCCTTATGGACATGAAGGCCATTCAACAAGTACCAGAGCAAGAGCAGGGACAAGGATTTTACTCAAGACTCTTCTTGGTACCAAGAAAGGACAAAACCTGGAGACCAATACTGGACCTATCTATTCTAAACACATTTCTGGATATACCAAAATTCAAAATGTTGACTCTACAGCAACTTCTGCCCATGCTGAGCAAGAAGGCTTGGCTTGTGACTTTAGACCTAAAAGAGGCATACCTGCATGTCCCAATCAGACAAACATGCAGAAGATACCTCAGATTCAAAGCTGGCTCAATGCACTACCAATTCTCTGTACTGCCCTTTGGCCTATCTACTGCGCCCAGGGTTTTCACAAAGTGCCTGGCACCAGTAATTGCATTCTGCAGACAGAGGAGTACAAATATATCCTTACTTGGACGACTGCCTCATTCAAGCAGAGAACAAGGATATTCTACTACTGCATCTGGCGTTTGTAAAGAGATTTTTGACAGGCCTAGGGTACACAGTAAACGAAAAGAAATCAAAACTAGTACCCTCTCAAGAGGTAATATTCCTGGGTGCAAGCTTAAATACAACTGACCAGATTGCTTATCTCATGCCAGACAAAGGCAACTGACTACCTATTTCTGTTGGCAACAAAGGCCCAGTTATCTGCAAGAAAAATTCTGCAGGCTTTGGGCTTCATGGCATCTTGCATTCTACTAATTCCATATGCGAGACTGCATATGAGGAAACTTCAATGGTACCTAAAAAGTGTTTGGTCTCAACATTGCCACAGTCTGGAAACAATAATTACCCTCATTCTCTGCCTACAACAGGAGTTTCGATGGTGGGCGAAGGCTTGTCACCAGAACAAGGGGCAGCCATTCACTTTACCCCCAGCCAGACAGATATTAACAACAGATGCATCAGATTACACCTGGAGGGCCCACATGGCAGGAAGGTGTATCCAAGGCACATGGTCCACAAACCAAATGCATCTACATATCAATCAAAAAGAGATGCTAGCGGTTCAGAATGCCCTGTCAGCCTTCAAGGACCTACTTCATCCGGGACAACTACTGATAGACAGACAACACCACGGTCATGTGGTATATAAACAAGCAGGGAGGCACTCATTCTTACCCCCTTTGCAGACTAGCCATAACTTTGTGGGACACAGCATTGACTTACCAAGTACATCTGCAGGCACAATTCCTGCCAGGAAAGATAAATACTCTGGCAGATGAACTAAGCAGAAACCTATTGGATCCACAAGTCTTCAGCATGATGACAAGGAAATGGGGATGCCCGGAGATGGATCTTTTTGCTTCTCCTCACAATTACCAACTAAAAAGATTCTGCACGAGGACTTATCACAGACAAGCATGGAAAGTGGACCCCCTATCTTTCAGCCCCGCCGGTACTGGTATCCAATCCTAAGGAACTTGTCTCAATGCCCGTCTTGGACCTTGCCTCAAATACCTCATCCACTATCCCAACAAAAAACAATCCGATCCTGCACAGCCAGCTAAAGACCTTAAATCTGGCAGCATGGCAGATAATGTAGTCATACAAAAAGCGCCTCTCACTGAAGCTGTGATGGATGTCATTTTGGAGGCCTAGTACCAGAAAATCTTACGCTGGAAAATGGAAGAGATTCTGTGCTTGGAACCAGGCCCAAGGAATTGACGCAGCTGTTCCAAATATTCCTCAGATTTTGCAATACTTCATAGGTTCATACTAGGCTATCTGTCCTAGGGCATTTATAAGCCTAGCCAGAATGTGTTTGGCTTTCGCCACCCGTTTTAAATTAATTTTGCTATGCCCTTTTTTTGAGGTTAATATACTGTGCCTCTGTCTAACAGTGATACAGAAGTCATACCCGGGGTAAACCTCCGATCTCCCATACCCAGGGTAAACCTACGATCTCCCATCCACTCATCAAGATTCCTCTTGAAGAGAGTCAATGAGGGACTCTGCCTAACCTGGACTGGGATTTTATTCCAGAGTGAAGGGAGCCTCTGGGTTATGAATCTGTCCCTCCAGCATGTCCTATTTATTTCAGTGCTGAGGTTCAAGTCTCTCGAGCGTGTAACTCGATAGGATTTGGATTTTCTGAGGTGCAGCATGTCCATTAATTCCGGTTTGGACATAGCTTTATACGTCAGGCACAGATCGCCTTTGAACAGGCGGTCTGCCTCTGAGTAGAGCTGTAGTTTCTTTAACCGGGCAGCATATGGCATCTGTTTGAGCCCTTTGATCCTCTTGGTGAGGTACTTTTGGGGTCTTTCCAGTTGCTGCAGGTGTCTGGTAAGGTACATCCCAAAAGGGGCATTGTACTCAATTATGGGCCTGATGAGGGATGAGTAAAGAGGCACGATGACCTCCCCTGATCTAGATGTGAATTCCTTCATGATTAGGTGGGCTATATAAAATGCTTTTCTAACCACTTTGGCCACGTGGTTGTCAAATGAGAGATTGCAATCAACTTGGGTCCCCAGGTCCCTAATTACTTCTTCTGTACTTAATGGATTACCACCTATGTGGTAATTTGTGGGCACTTTGTTTTTGCCAAAGGGGATGACTATAAACTTTTTGGCGTTTAGCTTGAGGCCATGGCTCTGGCACCAGTTGTCTGTTTCTATGAGGCCCTTTTGGAGGATGCTTGCGTCGGCTGGAGAGTCGATTATGGCGCCCAGTTTGCAGTCATCTGCAAACTTGGTCAGCCACCGTCCTTCCGTGTTGGCCTGTACCTCCGAGAAATATATACTGAACAAGAGAGGTCCCAGGACTGAGCCTTGTGGGATGCCACTTGTAACTGGTTTGGAGTCTGACATGGCTCCAGCAATTCTAACCATGTGGGTTCTGTCTTTGAGCCAGTTTGCAACCCATCTAGTGACATAAGGGTTTATATTTAAGCTGGTGAGCTTATGTATAATGCCCGAGTGGGGTATTGTATCGAAGGCTTTTGCGAGGTCCAGGTAGGCTGTGTGGACCACCTTTCCCTCGTCAATGGCCTTGGTGACTGTTTCAAAGAAATTAACCAGGTTTAAGAGGCAGGATCTGCCCTTAACAAAGCCGAAGTGGGTAGGATCCAGTGTCTGTATGTCCCCAATATCTTTATTTATGAGGTCCATGATTATCCTTTCCATAGCTTTGCAGACCAAGCTAGTCAGGCTTATGGGGCGATAGTTTCCAGGATCTGTTGAGGCACCACCTTTATGGAAAGGGACCACAGTTGCTGTACACCACTCATTGGGTACATATCCTGTAGTAAGGCTGAGATTGAACAGTAGTTTTATGTTTGGGTTTAGCTCTTCTTGGAGTTCATGTAGGACGCAGCCCGGGACACCGTCTGGTCCCATTGATGCTGTGTTTTTTGCTTTGGAGAGGGCGGCTCTTACCTGAGCATCCGAGATGTCAGGGGGCAGCACTCTGCTGGAATAGATATTTGCCCTTTTGGTGGGGGGGGGGAGTTTGCGCTGAACCTGTCAGCTAGGATGTTGGCAAAGTCTGTGGGTTCGGTGTATTTTTTGTCATTTTGGACTAATTCTGAGCATATCTGGGCATTACCACCCAGGTTCCTAACATAACTAAAGAAAGCCTTGTGATTATCCTTAGTGTCCTGTGCAATTTTTCTCTCGAAGCTGGCCTTAGACGATTTTATGAGTGCCCGTAGTTTTTTGCTAATACTGATCAGAGATGCCTTCCCTTTTTCGAATTTTGCTCCATCATTTAGTAGCTTCCTCCTTCTATTGTATAGCTTGTTTATGGCTGGGGTCCACCAGACAGGACGTCTGCCTTTGGAGGATTGGGTCTTGGTTTTATTTGGGATCGCATGATCCATGCATTCCTGAAGGTGTTCATAGAATGCGTTTATAAAGGATTCTGCGGTCTGGGCCATATTTTCCACAGGTCCGGGGGCTTTGAAGGATTCCACCTCAGTTTTGAGGAGTGTGAAATTTGCTTTAGAAAAGTTTTTCACTGTGGTTTTCTGGGCAGGGTGGTGTCGGGATGTGAACATCCAGTGAGATTAGTTTATGGTCTGATCTTACCAGTGAGGGATACACTTCTGGTCTGGAGCATAGAGTCCCCATGTTGGTGATCAGGTCCAGTATGTTTTCCCCTCTTGTGGGAGTGGTAACAAGTTGTTCCATAGCATTTGAGTTTATAAATTCTAGGAACCTTTGGGCTAGGGTGTTGGAGCTAGAGTAATGCTCCCAGTCTATGTTTGGGTAGTTGAAGTCCCAATATAATGGTGTTTGGAGAGACCTTCATATTTTCCAGTGTTCTCATGAAGGCCGAGTGGGGTTCCTGGGTTAGGGAGGGTGGTCTGTAGCAGGCTATAAACTGGAAGGCAGTTTTACCCACTGTTAGTTGCACATGGATAGTCTCTGATGCTTCGGTTGTGCCACCAACCTGGAGGTGTGGGTATCTTTGGAATATTGATACTCCCTCCTTTTGTGGGTCGGTCCAAGTTTTGGGGCCGAAAAGCATGGTATGAGGTATAACCTGGTAGTGCTGGGGTGCTCTCGGGAGCCTTGAACCAGGTTTCTGTTACTGCACAGATATCTATTTTCTCCATGCTAAGGAGAGTTTCGAGTGCGTGCATCTTGAGGTTTAGACTTTTGAGTAGCATTACTCTTAGTTTCTTATCCCTTGTGATACCTATGGAGGTGGGTTTGTCTTTTGAGCCTTGCCTAAAAATGCTACTATGGGGGTAGCAAGAGCCTTTGCCAATATCCGAAATTCCAGGGGTGACAGGTGCAGGCCGTCCCTAGCGAAGCATCGTGGCTTGTCGAGCATGTCATCCCAGGCTGACAGGCATTGGATCCCTTTTGAATGACACCAATAATTAAGCCAATTGTTGAAATTGATCATCTTGTCTTCATATTGTGGCATCATTCTTGGTGAGGGTAAGATGCTACTCAAGGTCAGGGTCATACCGGCCTGGGTCACATGCTCAGAGAGCTCCTCTGTCTCTCTTCATGTAGTCCAGGGAGGTACGTCTCAGGTCATTCACACCAGCATGGACAATGACTGAGTCATATTTGTACTTGCCTTGGAGTGACCTGAGTGCTTGTGTTATTTGGCGGATCCTAGCGCCCGACAGGCAGCTCACCGTGACCTTCTTGTTCAGCCTGGTGAGCGGGACGTCAGTGTGCCTGATGATAGTCACCTATTACAAGTGTATCAGTTGTGTTGTTTAGCCTTAAGGGCTGTGACTGTTCGGCACACTGGCTTTGTGAGCTATGTGTTGCACGTGTTTTGTTTTGGGGTAGCGGTTGCTTGGGTGTCTGCTTTGGAGGTCTCTGCTGCTTAGGCAGATTTTTATTTAGAGCCTCCGAGTATGTTTTTGTGTGTTTGTGTTTGGTCTGCTGTCGTGGTAGGTCTATGTGAGACTGGAATTGTACTGAGTGTGGTTTTCTTCTCCTCCTGACTGGTTACGCCAGTACTGAGTTGAGAGAGCTTAGCCTCAAGTTTGGCAATATGGATGCATCTCTCACATGTGTTGGAATTTATTGGGAGGAGGAGAGGGTTGTCTGTGTACATGAGGCAGTTGTAACATTGCCTCAAGATTCCCAGATTCATCAGCTGGACCGGAGAGAAGATTCACAACTGACCTTTGGACATGCTAGAATAGTATTGCGAATTCCTTTATAATTGGAAAAAAAAGGGCCAATGGGGAACAAGGTACTCAAGAGGACTTTGTGAGAGTGTAGTGCTTTTAATTTTTTAGTGCTGACTTATATAATTGCTTTAGTGAGCAAGTGCCAGGTAACTTAAATGCAATGTGTTACAGGTAACTTAAATGAAAAACGACAAACAGTAACTTTCTTTTAAGTGAAACAAGGAAATGAGTACAGTAAGCAATGCAGATATCACTAGGGATCCACAGAAGCGCTGAAAAGCCGCGTTTTAGGTGGTATTAGCGTTTCAGGGAAATAACGAGCAAACAAACAACACGCATACAAACAGAGCTAGATTCAGCATGCCTGGATCTGGTCTATGCTACAGCAAACAAGGTGTACCAATTTCAGTAAGAAACAGTTGAAATATGCAGGCACTATAAGCCTTTAACCAGAAATTCCCAGCTCAGAAGGGCAGAGTCCAGCCTCTCCTCCCACAAGAGTGCAGACCACGAACCTTCTTTATGTAAAATAACTGGCCTGAAGCCCAAGTGCTTAAACCAGAACTAATACACTTTTAGAATAACAGACACTGAGCCCTCAATCAGCAGTTCCCAACTTAGAAGGATGTAAGCCACCTGTCCTGCCACCACAGTGCAGGCCACAAACCTTCCTAATGTAAAACAACTGGTCTGAAGCCCAAGTGCTTAATCCAAAAACTTAGAATGATAGCTACACTTTAATCAAGTTACTACCAAGCAGTAATAAATACAATTGAATACTTTGAAGAATGCCTGGATTAGTGCTCAAGTTATACAAACAAAGCTAGATTCAGCAGGCCTGGATCTAGTCTACACTACAGCAAACAAGGTGTACCAATTTCCGTAAGAAGCAGTTCAAATATGCAGGCACTATAAGCCTTTAACCAGAAATTCCCAGCTCAGAAGGGCAGAGTCCAGCCTCTCCTCCCACAAGAGTGCAGACCACGAACCCTTTTAATGTAAAATAACTGGCCTGAAGCCCAAGTGCTTAAACCAGAACTAATACACTTTTAGAATAACAGACACTGAGCCCTCAATCAGCAGTTCCCAACTTAGAAGGATGTAAGCTACCTGTCCTGCCACTACAGTGCAAACCACAAACCTTCTTAATGTAAAACAACTGGTCTGAAGCCCAAGTGCTTAAACTAAAAGGCTTAGAATGAGTTGCACCAAGAAGTAATAAATACAACTGAGTACTTTTAAGATAATACAACTGAGTACTTAACTGAGATGCTGGACAAAGGACTATCCTTTTCATCAATCAAAATTCATGCCTCTGCCATTTCGGCTCATTACAATACAGAGCCACCAATCTTTTCTCATCCATTAAGGCAGTACCTCAGAGGAAACCGAAAGCAGTACAACCTCTGCGGGTATGGCAGCTGCAACGTCCAAAGAGAACCAGCAATCCAAACAAAAAACAAGGACCAGCATACAAGGCACCTTTGAATAAACATGAATTACTTTAATAAAAGTATATTGGTTCTTTTAACAGACCGGTTTCAGCTAAATCAATACAAAGCCTTCATCAGTGTTAAAGATTAACAGAAAAAAGAACCCATTTTATAAATGAGTGAGTTAACCATGTGATTGATTACAACTGCTCATTAAGACCTGGCTTAGAGACCACCAAGTTTAATAATCCATTTTTTCTCCATGGAATTCAGTAGTTCATGCCAACCTGATTTGTTGTTTCTGGGTCTATTTATTTTGTCAATAATGGTGAAACTGAAATATCCATTTCTGTGTATTAATGAATGCTTAGAGGGCATTGGTTTCTCTTGTTTTTAATGTCACTGAGGTGTTCAGATATTCCAAATTTCAAGGGTCTTGAAGTTTGACCAATGTAAAATGCAGGGCAATTGCACGTGGCCAAATATATTACCCAGTCCGAGGAACAGTTGGCAAAAATGTTATAGTATAAAACCTTGGGGGTGTTGTGACTACTAAAACTTTTTTTGTTTTAAGTAACTTGGCATAATGCGTGCAGTGTTCGCAAGGAAAGCATCCAATTAGAGGTTCACCTGTTAGTGTGGTTTGGATAGTGTTGGTGCTCGTGGCTTGCAAATGTTTGAAATGATTAAAAAAAGCAGATAAATTTCTGCCTTTGCGGAAAGAAAACTGGCATCTGTCACCAAGTATTTAATTGAGTTTCGGGTCACATGTTAATATATTCCAGTTTTGCTGAACAGTATTGATTAATATGTTAGTATTGCGTCCATATGTAGTGATGAGTCTGGGTGGTTTGGAATTTAGTTGGTTCCTATTTTTGTAAAGGAGATGTTCCCTTTTCATGTTGTCCACAGTATGTTTAGTGTGTAATAATTGACCCATTTTATAACCCCGATCATGAAATCTGAGAACTAAATCGTCCCTGAATCGTGTATAGGAGTGCTGATCAGAACAAATGCGTTTAATACGCATAAACTGGGATTTGGGAATGTTTTTGCAAATGTGGGGGGGGGGGGTGAAAACTGGAGGCATGGAGGAATGAATTGTTCTCAGGGAATTTACGATGGATTTCTGTAGTCAACGTATGATCAGATGCACGGCAAACCAGGACATCCAAAAAAATCATTTTATTTTTGTCATAGTTGACAGAGAATTTGATTCCCCATTTATTTTCATTCAAATATGTAGTAAATTCCAAAAGATATTCAGTATCCACCCTCCATACCAACCAGCAGTCGTCCAAATATCTTCACCAGATGTCCATTTCTTCCATATAAATATGCGAAGTGTCATAAATGACCTGTTCTTCCAAATATGCCATGAGCAAATCTGCGTATATTGGGGCAAAAGAAGCCCCCATTGCTGTCCCCTTAGTTTGCAAATAACTTTCCTTGTAAAAGAATACATTCTTAGTCGGGACATGTTCTGTCAAACACAACAATAGGGTATTAAAGCCAGGTTTGTATAATTCTGTCTTGTTAAGCCAATATTCTAAGGCCTCCAAACCAGCCCAGTGTGGAATATTAATGTAAAGTGATGTTACATCCAATGTACAAAGTAACCAGTCTGGTGTGTTTGTGTTTGGTCTGCTGTATTGGTAGGTCTATGGAGAAATTGTACTGAGTGTCTTCTCCTCCTTGCTCCAACACATTTGAGAGCTTAGCTAAAAGTGGCTATATGGATGCATCTCACATTGGTTGGATTGGGAGGAGGGTTGACAAATTCCTTTATAAGAAAAAAAGGGCCAATGGGGAACAAGGTGCCAGGAGGATTCTGGAGTGTTTTTATGGATTTTTTAGTGCTGACTTATATATACTTTAGTGGGCAGGTGCCAGGTTATAAATGCAATGTATTACAGGTAACTTAAATGAACAAACAGTAACTGTGAAACAAGGAAATGAGTACAGTAAGCAATGCAGATATCACTAGGGATCCAAAAGCGCTGAAAAAGCGCGTTTTTTAGGTGGTATTACAAAATAACGAGCAAACAAACAAACGCATACAAACAGAGCTAGACTCAGCATGCCTGGATCTGGTCTATGCTACAGCAAACAAGGTGTACCAATTTCAGTAAGAAACAGTTGAAATATGCAGGCACTATAAGCCTTTAACCAGAAATTCCCAGCTCAGAAGGGCAGAGTCCAGCCTCTCCTCCCACAAGAGTGCAGACCACGAACCTTCTTTATGTAAAATAACTGGCCTGAAGCCCAAGTGCTTAAACCAGAACTAATACACTTTTAGAATAACAGACACTGAGCCCTCAATCAGCAGTTCCCAACTTGGATGCTGTCCTGCCACCACAGTGCAGGCCACAAACCTTCCTAATGTAAAACAACTGGTCTGAAGCCCAAGTGCTTAATCCAAAAGACTTAGAATGATAGCTACACTTTAATCAAGTTACTACCAAGCAGTAATAAATACAATTGAATACTTTGAAGAATGCCTGGATTAGTGCTCAAGTTATACAAACAAAGGTTTAATGTAAAATAACTGGCCTGAAGCCCAAGTGCTTAAACAGAACTAATACACTTTTAGAATAACAGACACTGAGCCCTCAATCAGCAGTTCCCAACTTAGAAGGATGTTGTCCTGCCACTACAGTGCAAACCACAAACCTTCTTAATGTAAAACAACTGGTCTGAAGCCCAAGTGGTAATAAATACAACTGAGTACTTTTAAGATAATACAACTGAGTACTTAACTGAGATGCTGGACAAAGGATCCTCTGCCATTCTCGGCTCATATCATTCGGCTCATTTACCTCCAATCTTTCTCATCCATTAAGGCCAGAGGAGGTGGAAGGCGAGAGCGAAAGCAGTACAACCTCTGTGGGCATAGCAGCTAAAACGTCAAGAACCACTGGCATCAAACAAAAACAAGGACCAGCATACAATGCACCTTTGAATAAACATGAATTACTTTAATAAAAGTATATTGGTTCTTTTTTCAGTAAAATACAAAGCCTTCATCAGTGTTTGTTGACAAAATAAATAGACCCAGAAACAACAAATTAGGTTGGCATGAACTACTGAATTCCATGGAGAAAAAATGGATTATTAAACTTGGTGGTCTCTCTAAGCCAGGTCTTAATGAGCAGTTGTAATCAATCACATGGTTAACTCACTCATTTATAAAATGGGTTCTTTTTTCTGTGAATCTTTAACACTGATGAAGGCTTTGTATTGATTTAGCCGAAACCGGTATGTTAAAAGAACCAATATACTTTGATTAAAATAATTCATGTTTATTCAAAGATGCCTTGTAATGCTGGTCCTTGTTTGTTTGGAGTACCTCATAGGAGCCAAAAACTTAAGGCCTCCAAGGAGATCAGCAATACCTGCATGGGACCTCAATTAAGTCTTGGAAAAACTCACCCTGCCTCCTTTTGAGCCAGCCGCTATAGCTGATATAAAATTTTTATCTTGGAAAACAGCTCTGCTCCTAGCAATAACTTCTGCAAGACGAGTCTGAGCTACAGGCACTCATGGCTGTGGAAACTTTTATCATTTTTTATCCAGACAGGGTTTCTCTGAGGACAAGCCCGACATTTATGCCTAAGGTAGTGTCCAGTGTGGCCCTAGCTATTAATCTGCCTACGTTTTATCCAAATCCACAGAATAAGGGGGAGAGAATTCTGTATTCTTTGGACATACACAGACAGCTACGCATCTACTTGAACAGAACCAAAGCTTGCAGAAAGACAGAGCAACTACTAGTGGCATATGCTGCAGGATCACAAGGAAAGGCTATCTCAAAGCAGACTATTTCTAAGTGGATAGGCCACTGCATTCGTTTCTGTTATTCACAACATGGCAAGCCAGTGCCTAAGGGCATTAGGCCACATTCAACCAGAGCAGCAGCCACTTCAGCAGCCTTCCTCAGGGGAGTACCAGCCAAAGACATTTTAGAGGCTGCTACCTGGAGTTCAGTGCACACCTTTACAAAGCACTATCATTTACCACTCTACTCTAAATCCATGGCAGGCTTTGCCACTGCAGTTCTGCAGGGCCTCATAGCCGCTCCTAATGCTATATTCGCTCCAGCCTCCCAACCATAGCTTTGGGATTCAACCCAAGTGTAATGACCAACAGTGAAACACGAAGAACATAGTACAGTTGTGTACACTTACCATAAATGTAGATGTTAGAGTGTATTCACTGTTGCAGTCCAGGTTACCCACCCACCATCCCCCATTTCTTTGCTGGAACGTATCTGCACTTCTCTAATCTGTACAACCTCTGTGGTGTATTTACTTGTAGATGAAGGTAGAATATATTTTGGTGCATGCATGTTTTATTGGCATTTTTGTTTTTAGCCTACCCTTTTGGGGGCACCTGACGTCTGGGGCAAGAAAAACTGAGGAAAATGGCATCGGCTGCATCTTTTATACCCCTGGCGCACTGACGTCAGGGAGGAGGCGACAGCAACCAACGCCGAACCTAGACTTTGGAATTCAGGCCGACTGAGGGTAGCCTGCCAGCAGGATAATCCAAGTGTAATGACTACAACAGTGAATACACTCTAACATCTACATTTATGGTAAGTGTACACAACTGTACATGTTCACCGTGTTACCCTGCTGCAGTCATCACACTCGGGTTATCCTGTCGTCAGGCGGTCCTGCAGTCGGCCTGAATTCCGATGTCTTGGTCCGGCGTCTGTTGCTGTCGCTCCTTCCCTGACATCAGTGCACCAGGGGTATATAAGAGGCATCCAACGCCATTTTCTTCCGTCTTTCTTGCCGAGCCGTGCCCGAAGCAGAAGCAGTTCGCAAGTGCCGGTCCGCCGACACCTGAGATTTTCGAATCAAATTTCAGTCCGAAGTCTTCAAAGCTAAGTACCCCGTTGGGGAACCTTTTCTTACCTCAGTCCGATGTCAGAAAAAGTTAACAATTGTATTTCTTGTGGGAAGCAAATACCTCATAAGGACTTTCATTCTTATTGTATACCTTGCCTAGGCCCAGACCACGACGTCACTGGTTGTCTGTTTTGTGCTAGGTTCAGTAAGCGAACTGTAAAGCGACGCTTTGATTTCGCACGACACTACGGTAGGAAATTTAATTACACTATGCCGTCGGAGCAACTGACTACCGGTGTGCATAAAAAATGCAAAGATAAAGACAGGTAGCCTAGATCCAAGCCAGACTCTGAGGCCTCGGCTGGGCTGGTCGCCGGTTCTCCAGTTTTCAGTGAGGTGCCTACGCACCCCCTGGCAACCGCAGAATTGGAACCCCAGACCACTTTGGATTCTCAAACAGAGTTCTAGGCCAACGCAGCCATTTTCTTTAGGCCCTACCCGACAACATTGCAGAAGAAGTCGGTGCTGTGGAAACACCTTTGGTTACAGAAGGTGTCTTCAGACAGACTACTCTCACCATAAAATCTTATGTGAAGCTTAAGACTCCTCTTAAACCAAAAAAGACTGCACTTCAGTCTCCAGTTCAAGGCCCCATGCATAAGAAACAGATGCTTAAAATGGCTGAAGATTTGATTTCTTTAATCAGGCCCCCGACAAAAGGCCTAGACAAGAAGATTATGCCTCCTCTGATCAAGTGTCTATTTCCTCAGGCTCCTCTGAGGAACAGGATTACTCCTTTCCACCTTATGAAGATTCTGATGCTGAAGATTCCATTCCCTCAGCTTCTCCCCCTGAAGACTATTCTTTTGGGGAAACCTTACATACCATGAGGGAACACATTGTGGATGATGTTTACTTAGAATCTAGTCTAAATCCAGATTCTCTGCCTCCTGCTCCAGCCAAGCCAGATATATATTAGAGTGCCTGACTCTCATAAATTCTTTTACAAAAGCCCTGTTGCTGACCCAGAGACAATTTCCCAGGGTCCCAAAGGGGCTAAGGCTTCTATGGCTAAAAATCCTGTACCCTCTGAAAGGGACTCCAGAGCACTAGATAGGTGGGGGAAGAAGGTTTACACCTCAGCTACTCTAGCTATGAGAGAACTAAGTTGTCAATTTCACATGCTGAAATACCAGCAATTTCTAATGTCTCAAATAAAACAAAAGATGAGCACGCATCCTCAACAGTCTGAATTCAAGGAAATGCAGGATCTGTTGCATGCAGCTGAACAGGTGGGCAAGCATACTTTACAATGTGGATTTGATTCCTTGGAAGCTTCTTGTAGAGCAGCTGTTACTGGGTCTGTTATATGTAGGCATGCTTGGTTAAAGGAACAAACTCTGCCTGATCATGTTAAAGCAAAGTTACTAGATGCACCCTTACAGCAGGATGTCTTATTTGGGGTTAAAGCAGAAGAGATTTTAAAGAAAATGGAGGATAAGGCAAAATCTATGCAGACTGTCAAAGATTTCTTACAGGTACAACCCCCACGCTTCAGCAGAAATTGGCCAACAAAAAATTGGTCATTTCCAGCTTCTGACAGACCACAGAGGGGTAAATACAGACGCCCAAGGGGCAGAGGACAAGCACAAATCCCTTACAAACCTCGCCAATGGGGCACTGCAATGCAGAAGGGAGGAGAAGACAGGTCCCAAACTACTAGAAGGCAAACACAATGACTTAAACCTCAAACTACCAAGCAAAACTCTCTTGGCAGGTCCCTTGGGAGGAAAATTAGCATTTTTTTTCAGACAACTGGCGCATCGTCACAAAGGACAAATGGGTCCTAGACATTGTCTCACAAGGATACAGAGCCATTCAACTGGTACCTACACAGGAGCAAGGCCAATGATTTTACTCAAGGCTCTTTCTAGTCCCCAGAAAGGACAATGCTTGGAGACCCATTCTGGACCTTTCAATTCTAAACACCTTCTTGCAAGTACCCAAATTCAAGATGCTAACACTACAGCTTCTTCCCATGTTGGGCAAGAAAGCTTGGCTAGTAACGTTGGACCTCAAGGAGGCATACCTGCATGTCCCTATCAGACAAAATTGCAGAAGATACCTCAGTTTCATTGCAGGTTCATCCCATTACCAATTCTCTGCACTGCCCTTTGGCTTATCTACTGCGCCCAGGGTCTTCACAAAATGCCTGGCACCAGTAATTGCATACTGCAGACAAAGAGGAATTCAAATATACCCATACCTGGACGACTGCCTCATCCAAGCAGAAAGCAAGGACATTCTCTTACAACATCTGACTTTTGTAAAACACCTTCTAAGTTGCCTAGGGTACACAGTAAACGAAAAGAAATCAAAACTAGTGCCCTCACAAAATATGACATTCCTGGGTGCCAGCTTGAATACAATGGCCCAGATGGCTTATCTGACACCAGACAAACTACAACTAACTCAATACTTCAAAATAATGGCAACAAAGACCCAACTCCCTGCAAGAAAACTTCTGCAGGCCTTGGGCCTCATGGCATCTTGCATACTACTAATACCATTTGCAAAACTGCATATGAGGAAATTACAATGGTACCTGAAAAGTGTTTGGACTCAACACAGCCACAGCTTGGAAACAATGATACCTCACATTCCCTGCCTTCAACAGGAGTGTCTATGGTGGTCACAGGCATGTCACCTCAACAAGGGTCAGCCTTTCACCTTACCCCCAGCCGGGCTAACTATGACAACAGATGCATTGGACTATGCCTGGGGGGCACACCTGGCAGGACGGTGCGTTCAAGGCATATGGACTGCAGATTAAAGGAATCTGCACATCAATCAAAAAGAAATGCTAGCTGTACAGAATGCTCTGACAGCCTTCAAGGACCTCTTCTATCCAGGACAGCTTATAATAAGGACAGACAACACCACAGTAATGTGGTACATAAATAAGGAGGTACACACTCCTACCCTCTATGCAGGCAAGCAATGACCTTATGGAACACAGCACTGGCTTACCAAGTTCATTTATAAGCTCAGTTCCTGCCAGGAAAAAAAGAACACATTGGCAGACTACCTAAGCAGAAACATCATGGATCCCCACGAGTGGAAACTGGATCCACGAGTATTTGCAATGATAACTCACAAAAATGGGGGCGCCCAGACATGGACCTGTTCAACTATCAAAATTTTGCACAAGGACATTTCACAATCTGGCTTGGAAAGTGGACGCACTTTCATTCAGTTGGAAAATGCTGACAGTATATGCCTTTCCTCCATTGCCCCTTCTCACAAAGGTGCTGCTGAAAGTCAGGATGAAGAGACCCCGAATGATGCTCATTGCCCCAGACTGGCCACGTCAGCACTGGTACCCACTACTAAGGAACATGGCCCAGGGCCCACCATGGATTTTACCACAAATTCCTCATCTGCTCACACAGCAAGGAAGTCAGATTCTACACAGCCAGATCAAAACCTTAAATTTGGCTGCATGGCAAATCACCTAAGCAACCAGCCAGTTCCTCTTTCACAAGCTGTTATGGATGGCGTTCTGGAGGCCAGGAGGCCCAGCACCAGCAAAGCCTATTCAGACAAATGGAAAAGATTTTGCGCCTGGAACCAAGCTGAAGGCCAAAATACCCTTCAGCCGGACATACCTCAGATTCTACAATATTTAACTGAGATGTTACACAAAGGACTTTCTTTTTCATCTATTAAAATCCACGCCTCCGCTCTTTCAGCTCACTACAACACGGATCCTCCCTTATTCTCACATCCACTTCTAAGGCAGTATCTCAGAGGGGCCAAAAACATAGGCCTCCCAGGAGAGTGCCAACACCAACTTGGGACCTCAATTTTATGGAAAAACCTTACGCTGCCACCTTTTGAGCCAGCTTTCTCAGCTGACTTAAAGTTTATGTCATGGAAGACTGCCCTGCTACTAGCAATTACTTCAGCCAGAAGAGTCTCAGAGCTACAGGCACTAATGGCAGTAGAGCCTTTCCTCATTTTTCATCAAGACAGAGTTTCTCTACAAACTAACCCCTCCTTTATGCCAAAGGTGGTATCCAGTGTGGCTCTAAATCAAACCATCCATTTACCCACCTTCTTTCCAGTTCCACAGAACAAAGGAGAAAGACTTCTGCATTCCTTGGACATTCACAGGCAACTACGTTACTACTTGGATAAAACTAAGTTTTTCAGCAAATCTGACCAACTGTTTGTATCCTATGCTACAGCATCACAAGGAAAGGCCATCTCAAAACAGACCATTTCCAAATGGATAGGACATTGCATACGTTTTTGCTACACCCATCATGGAAAACCAGTTCCTGCTAGCATAAGGCCCCACTCCACCAGGGCAGCAGCTACATCTACAGCCTTCCTCAGGGGGGTGCCAACCAAGGATATTCTGGAAGCTGCAACTTGGAGTTCAGTACACCTTCACCAAGCACTATCACTTACCACTTTACTCTAAGACTAGACCTGGCTTCGCCACTGCAGTTTTGCAGGGCCTTCTAGCCTCCTCTAACCCTGTTTGACTCCACCTCCCATCCTTAGCTTTGGGAGTCTACCCAAGTGTGATGACTGCAGCAGGGTAACACAATGAACATAGTACAGTTTTGTACGTACCGTAAATGTAGATGTTCAAGTGTATACCCTGCTGCAGTCCAGGTTACCCTCCCTCCACCCCCTCTGACCAAACTAAAACCTTTCAATACCTTACATTCTGATACAACCTTTGTGGTGTATTTGCTTATAGCTGGAGGGATGTTTTGTTTGTGCTAAACTTTTATTATTGGTACAATCTACTGACCACCTTTTGGGGGGGCACCGGACATCTGGGGCAAGAAAAACTGAAGAAAATGGCGTTGGATGCCTCTTGTATACCCTTGGCGCACTGACGTCAGGGAAGAAGTGACAGCAACCGATGCCGGACCAAGACTTTGGAATTCAGGCCGACTGCGGGACCGCCTGACGACAGGATAACCAGAGTGTGATGGCTGCAGCAGGGTATACACTCGAACATCTACATTTATGGTAGGTACAAAACTGTACTTTTCCTGACTCCCACAAATTTATATTCAAAAATCCTGCTGCTGATCCTGACTGAAACTCTCACAGGGTCCCAAAGGTGTAAACGCCTCTATAGCCAAAAATCCTACCCCTTCTGATAGAGATTCCAGGGCGCTGGATAGATGGGGAAAGAAGGTTTATACATCTGCAACCTTGGTAATTAGGGCCTTAAACTGCCAGTTTCATATGCTTAAATATCAACTGCATGTTATGGGCCTATTGATACAGAAAATTATGTTGATTTCTGATTGTGTGGAAAATAAAGAATTACAGGAATTATTGCAGGCATCAGAACAGGTTGGAAAGCATACTTTGCAGTGTGGTTTTGATTCCTTGGAGGCCTCTTGCAGGGCCACAGTTATTGGATCTGTGATAAGGCATGCCTGGCTCAAGGAGCAAAATCTGCCTGATCATGTTAAAGCTAAATTGTTGGATGCCCCTTTACAGCATGATACTCTGGTAATAAGGCAGAAGAGGTTTTAAAGAAAATGGAAGACTAAGCTAAATCTATGCAAACTGTAAAAGATTTCTTACAAATGCAGCCTCTCAGATTCAGTAGGCACTGGCCTACTAAAAATTGGTCCTTTCCTGTGTCTACAAGAGAGCGTCTCAAGGCAAATCCAGGTGCTCAAAAGGCTCTAGATACCAATCACAGGGATGTTCATTGTGTTTCACTGTTGGTCATTACACTTGGGTTATCGTGCTGGCAGGCTACCTGCAGTCAGCCTGAGTTCCAAAGTCTTGGTCCAGCGTTGGTTGATGTTGCCTCTTCCCTGACGTCAGTGCACCAGGGGTATAAAAGATGCAACCGATGCCATTTTCTCCAGTCTTTCTTGCCGCGCCGAGCAAAAGCAGTTCGCAACTGCCGGTCGGCTGACTCCTGAGATTTTCGAAAAAGAGTTTCAGAACCGAAGTTTTCAATAAAGCTAAGTTACCCCATTGGGGAAACTTTTTCTTTCTCCATACAGATGTCAGAAAAAGTTAACAATTGTATTTCTTGTGAGAAGCGAATACCTCATAAGGATTTTCACTCTTAACTGTACTCCTTGCCTAGGCCCTGACCACGACTGTACTAGTTGTCGGTTTTGTGCTAGATTCAACAAACGCACTGTTAAACTTCAGTTTGATTTTGCCTTGCATTACTTTGGCTGAAGGTTTAATTATATAATGCCGTCGGAACAACCAACGACCGGAATTCATAATAAACGCAAAGACAAGGAAAAGGACAGGCAACCTAGGTCCAAAAACAATGAAGCCTCTTCTAGGCCAGTCGCCGGTTCTCAGTGAAGCGCTTTCGCAGCCCCCGACACCCGCTACCTTAGAGCCACAGGCTGTATCCGACTCCCACGTGGAGACAACTAGGCCTTTGGATACTCAGGGTATTGGACCTACGGAAACTATTCCCTCAGATGGGTCCGGAGCCGCTGAGCAGGCATCTGCTTCAGAGGGTGTTTTCAGACCTTCACAGCTTACTATTAAGTCCTCTGCAACAGCCAAGGTACAGTCAAAGACACCAGTAAGGACAAGGAAACAAGTACAGCATTCTCCTGGACAGTCATCTATGCCAAAGAAACAGATGCTTAAAATGGCCGAAGACTTCATTACTTTGATCAGGGGATCCCATCCCCCTCCTGAAAAAAGGCCTAGGCAAGACACTGATTATGATTTCTCTGACCAGGTTTCTATTTCCTCTGATTCCCCTTCAGATCAGGGCTATTCTCTCCCTCCCTATGAGGGCTCTGATGCTGAAGAATCTATACCTTCAGCCTCTCCACTTGAGGATTATTCTTTTGGGGGAACTCTGCACACCATGAGGGAATATTTCCACTGGGAGAGCCAGGATTATTCAGAATCCAAGAAAAGGCTCAGATTTTCTTTTATTGCCTCAGCACAGACCCCTTGCTAATCCCCCCTGTGCTTGATATTGATAATTTCTCTGAATCCAGTCTGTCTCCTGATTCTTTACCCACTGCACCAGTCAAGCCAGACACGTATTACAGGGTCCTTGACTCTCATAAATTTCTTTATAAAAACCCTGCTGCTGACCCAGAAACAATTTCTCAGGGTCCCAAAGGGGTTAAGGCTTCCACTGCAAAAAACCCTGTCCCCTCTGATAGGGATTCTAGAGCACTGGATAGATGGGGGAAACAAGTCTACACTTCTGCTACTTTAGCTGTAAGGGCGTTAAACTGCCGGTTTCACATGCTAAAATACCAACAGTACCTTTATGTCTTTGTTAAAACAGAAAATGCTTACAAACTCAGATAATCCTGGCAATAAGGAAATGCAGGAATTATTGCATGCAGCTGAACAAGTGGGAAAGCATACTTTGCAATGTGGTTTTGATTCATTAGAGGCTTCTTGCAGAGCCGTAGTTACAGGCTCTGTCATTCGAAGGCATGCCTGGCTGAAAGAAAAAAGTTTACCTGAACATGTTAAAGTAAAATTATTGGATGCTCCACTACAGCATGATACTTTCTTTGGTGTTAAGGCAGAAGAGGTGTTAAAGAAAATGGAGGGTAAAGCAAAATATATGCAGACAGTAAAGGATTTCTTACAGGTTCAACCACCTAGGTTTGGTAGAAACTGGCCTTCAAAAAATTGGTCCTTTCAAGTCTCAGACAGGCCACAAAGAGACAGATACAGACGCCCAAGAGGCAGATCTCAGCCCCAAGGATCCTACAAACCTAAACAATGGGCTGCTTCTACCCCCAAAGAAGGAGAAGACAAATCACAACCTTACAGGGAAACAGTCCCAATGACTTCCCTCTACAAAGGCCAAGCACTTACCTTTTGGCAGCCCCCCAGGGGAAACACTAGCACTTTTCGCACAAAATTGACACAATTACCCAGGACAAATGGGTACTGAATATAGTTACTCAAGGTTACAGGTTCCACTTTCACACCCTTCCAAAATCAAAAGGTATGCCGAACCTGCCACAAAACCAATGGGCAGAGGCACAAAAGGAAATTGCTGCTCTCATGGACATGGGAGCTCTTCAAAGAGTACCACATCAAGAACAGGGACAAGGATTTTACTCGAGACTTTTCCTAGTACCCAGAAAGGACAAAGCCTGGAGACCAATACTGGACTTGTCGATCCTAAATACTTTCCTGGATGTTCCAAAATTCACAATGTTGACACTACAGCAACTTCTACCCATGCTGGGCAAGAAGGCTTGGCTAGTAACTTTGGACCTCAAGGAGGCATACCTGCATGTCCCAGTCAGGCAATCTTGCAGAAGATACCTCAGATTCATAGCTGGCTCAATGCATTGCCAATTCTCTGCACTGCCCTTTGGCTTATCTACTGCGCCCAGGGACTTTACAAAATGCCTGGCACCAGTAATTGCATTTTGCAGACAAAGAGGAATTCAAATATATCCCTACTTGACGACTGCCTTATTCAAGCAGAGAGCAAAGACATTCTACTAGGACATCTGGCTTTTGTAAAAACATTACTAATTTGCCTAGGGTACACTGTAAACGAAAAGAAATCAAAACTAGTGCTCTCTCGAGATAATATTCCTGGGTGCAAGCTTGAATACAACTGCCCAGATGGCTTATCTCCCGCCAGACAAACCAAGGCAACTGACTCATTACTTTCAAATGATGGCAACAGGGACCCAGCTCCCTGCAAGAAAAATTCTGCAGGTCCTGGGTTTCATGGCATCCTGCATTCTACTAATTCCATATGCAAGACTGCATATGAGGAAACTACAATGGTATCTAAAAAGTGTTTGCACTCAACATCGCCACAGCCTGGAAACAGTAATAACTAGAATTCTCTGTCTACACCAGGAGTTTCTATGGTGGTCCCGGGCCTGTCGCCTCAACAAGGGACAGCCCTTCACCTTGCCCACAGCCAGGCAGACAATAACAACGGATGCATCGGATTATGCCTGGGGGGCACACATGGAAGGAAAATGTGTTCAGGGCACGTGGCCCAAGGAACAAATGCATCTTCACATCAATCAAAAAGAGATGCTAGCTGTACAACTATTGCTAAAGATGGACAAACACCACTGTTATGTGGTACATAAACAAACAAGGGGGCACACATTCTTATTCCCTCTGCAGGGGGCACACATTCTTATTCTCTCTGCAGGCAAGCCATGACTTTGTGGAACACGGCACTGACCTATCAAGTACATCTGCAGGCACAATTCCTGCCAGGAAAGAAAAATACACTGGCAGACGAACTAAGCAGAAATCTCATGGATCCACACGAATGGAAACTAAATCCACAGGTCTTCAGCATGATAACAAGGAAATGGGGACGCCCAGACATAGATCTTTTTGCCTCCCCACACAATTGCCAACTAAAGAAATTTTGCACAAGGACTTATCACTCACAAGCATGGAAAGTGGATGCTCTTTCATTCAGCTGGGAAACCCTGACAGTTTATACCTTCCCTCCACTGCCTCTTCTTCCTAAGGTACTCCTAAAAGTCAGACGAGAAGCCAAAAATGATCCCGATTGCCGCAGACTGGCCACGCCAGCACTGGTACCCAATCCTAAAGAGCTTGTCTCAAGGCCCAGCCTGGCCTTTACCTCAAACTTCTCATCTCCTGACTCAACAGAAAACCAGATGTTGCACAGTCAACTCAGAACCTTAAATCTGGCTGCATGGCAGATAATATAGTCACTCAAACCACACCTCTCTCTAAAGCTGTTATGGATGTCATTTTAGAAGCCAGAAGGCCCAGCACTAGGAAATCCTATGCAGAAAAATATAAGAGATTCTCTGCTTGGAACCAGGCCCAAGGACTCGAACCACTTGTTCCAAATATACCTCGGATTTTACAAAACCTAACTGAGATGCTGGACAAAAGCCTTTCCTTTTCATCTATTAAGATCCATGCCTCTGCCATTTCAGCTCATTACAATACAGAACTTCCTATTTTTTCACATCCACTACTAAGGCAGTACCTCAGAGGGGCAAGAAACATAAGAGCCCCAAGGAGAGTGCCAATACCTACTTGGGACCTCAATTTTGTTTTAGAAAAACTCACACTGCCTCCTTTTGAGCCAGCCAACACAGCTGATATAAAATTGTTATCATGGAAAACTGCTCTGCTCCTAGCAATAACTTCAGCAAGAAGAGTCTCAGAGTTACAGGCATTAATGGCAGTGGAACCTTTCATCATTTTTCATCAGGACAGGGTCTCTCGAAGGACAAACCCAACGTTTATGCCAAAGGTGGTTTCCAGTGTGGCTGTTAACCAAACTATTCATTTGCCAACTTTCTATCCAAATCCCCAAAATAAAGAGGAGAGACTTCTGCACACATTGGACATACACAGGCAGCTATGATTCTACTTGGACAAAACAAAAGCTTTCAGAAAAACTGAGCAGCTGTTTGTAGCTTATGCTGCAGGATCACAAGGAAAGCCTATCTCAAAGCAGACCATTTCAAAATGGATAGGACACTGCCTTAGTTTCTGCTATTCACAGCATTGCAAATCAGTGCCTAAGGGCCACATTCCACCAGAGCAGCAGCCTTCCTCAGAGGAGTACCAACCAAAGACCTCTTAGAGGCTGCAACTTGGAGTTCAGTGCATACTTTTACAAAGTACTATCACTTACCTCTCTATTCTAAATCCAGGGCAGGCTTTGCCTCTCCTAATCCTATTTAGGCCCAGCCACCCAACCTCAGCTTTGGGATTCCACCCAAGTGTAATGACTGCAACAGTGAAACACGATGAACATAGTACAGTTGTGTACCTACCATAAATGTAGATGTTAGAGTGTATTCACTGTTGCAGTCCAGGTTACCCACCCACCACCCCCCTTTTCATCGTTGGGACTTTACTGTACTTCTCAACTCTTTGCAACCTATGTGGTGTATTTGCTTGTAGATGAAGGAAATGTTTATTTTAGTATATGCATGCCTTTTGGCATACTTTTTTACAGCCTTCCTATTTGGGGGTACCTGACATCTGGGGCAAGAAAATCTGAAGTAAATGGCGTCAGTTGCATCTTTTATACCCCTGGCGCACTGACGTCAGGGAAGAGGCGACATCAACCGACGCCGGACCAAGACTTTGGAACTCGGGTCGACTGCGGGTAGCCTGCCAGCTGGATAACCCAAGTGTAATGACTGCAACAGTGAATACACTTGAACATCTACATTTATGGTAGGTACACAACTGTACTTTGTTCCAGGCCAAAGCAATGGGGTGCCTCCACCTTCAAATCTGGAGGAAACCAAACACAACCCTACAGTAAGCAGTCTCAATGACTTCCCTCTACCATCACCAAGCACTTATCTTTTGGCAGCCCCCTTGGGGAGAAAATTAGCACTTCATGCTAAAAATTGACAGTTAATTACCCAGGACAAGTGGGTATTAAACATAGTATCCCAGGGATACAGATTTCATTTCCATACTTTGCCAATTCCAAACGGTTGGCCAGATCTGCCACAAAATCAATGGGGCAGAGGCTCTGAAAAAAGTTACGTCCCTCATGGATATAGGGGCTATTCATCCAGTACCAGAACAGGAAAAAGGACAAGGTTTTTATTCAAGGCTGTTCCTGGTACCCTGAAAAGACCATGCCTGGCGTCCAATACTGGGCTTATCGATTTTGAACATGCTCCTGGACATTCCAAAATTCAAAATGCTAACTTTACAACAGCTACTGCCTATGTCGGGCAAGAACGCTTGGTTAGTGACTCTAGACTTAAGAGGCATACCTGCATATCCCAATAAGGGAATCCTGCAGAAGATAACCTTTGCTTCAAGGCAGGTTTTATGCATTACCAATTCTCTACACTGCCCTTTGGCTTATCTACTGCGCCCAGGGTCTTTACAAAGTGCCTGGCACCATTAATTGCATTTTGCAGACAAAGAAGCATACAAATTTATCCTTAACTTGGACGACTGTCTCATTCAAGCAGAAAACAAGGACATTCTTCTTCATCATCTGGCGTTTGTAAAAAGGCTTCTAACATGCCTAGGGTACACAGTAAATGAAAAGAAATCAAAACTGGTACCCTCACAAAAAATTACATTCCTGGGTGCAAGCTTGAATATAACTACCCAGATGGGCTTACCTTACGCCAGACAAACAAAGGCAACTGACTGTATACTTCAAACAGATGGCAACAAAAACCCAGTTATCTGCAAGACAGATTCTGCAGGCTTTGGGTTTCATGGCATCCTGCATTCTACTAATTCAATATGCAAGACTGCATACGAGGAAACTTCAATGGTACCTAAAAAGTTTATGGATTCAACATTCACAGTCTGGAAACAATGATTCCTCTCATTCCCTGCTTACAACAGGAGATGTCCTTCAAGGTAGCATCTGCAGTCATAACAAATGGGTTGTCCTGTCGTCAGGCAGCCCTTTGGTCGGCCGGATTCCAAAGTCTGGGTCCGGCTGATGTCGCACTTCACCCGACGTCATCTCTGCTGGTCTTCGGGTATAAAGGCATCAGCCGACGCCATCACTCTACCCCCTGCCACCCAAACCCTAACTACAGACTCCTCAGACTATGCTTGGGGGGGGCCACCTGGCGGGGAGATGCATTCAGGGCATATGGAGTCCAAAACAAATGCATCTGCATATCAACCAAAAAGAGATGCTAGCTGTTCAGAATGCCCTGACAGACTTCAAGGACTTACTTCATCCAGGACAACTACGACCGACAACACCACGGTTATGTGGTACATAAACAAGCAGGCGGGTACACATTCCTACCCCCTTTGCAGACTAGCCATGGCATTGTGGAACACACCCTTGACTTACCAAGTACATCTGCAAGCTCAATTCCTACCAGGAAAACAAAATACTCTGGCAGACAACCTAGGCAGACGACCTAAGCAGAAATCGTATGGACCCGCGTGAGTGGAAACTGGATGGATCCACAAGTCTTCAGCATAGTAACACAGAAATGGGGGAGCCCAGACATAGATCTATTTGCCTCCCCCATCACAGACAAGCATGGAAAGTCGATGCCCTATCCTTCAGTCGGAAAAACCTATTAGTCTACGCCTTTCCTCTGCCTCTTCTCTCCAAGGTCTTACTAAAGGTCAGACAGGAAAAGCCAAAAATGATCTTAATTGCTCCAGACTGGCCTCACCAGCACTGGTACCCAGTTCTAAGGAATATGTCTCAACTCCCTCCTTGGAACTTGCCTCAAATACCTCCTCTACTGTCTCAGCAGAACAATCAAATTTTGCACACTCTGCTCCAAACTCTGAACCTTGCAGCATGGCAAATCATGTAATTATTCAAACAAAACCTCTCAGTAAATTTGTGATGGATGTCATTTTGAAAGCCAGAAGGGCTAGTACTAGAAAATCTTATGCTGATAAATAGAAATGATTCTGTGCTTGGAATCAAGCACAACGAACGGACACAGCAAAACCAAATATCCCTCAGATTTTACAATACTTGACTGATGCTTGACAAGAGCATGCCTCTGCCATCTCGGCTCATTACAACACGGAGCCTCCCATTTCTTCTCATACTCTGCTAAAACAGTATCTTAGAGGGGCCAAAAATTTAAGGCCTTCTAGAAGATCCCCAACTCCTGCATCGGACCTCAGTTTTGTGCTGGAAAAACTCACCCTGCCTCCTTTTGAACCAGCAGCTACTGCGGATATAAAGTTTTTATCTTGGAAAACAGTTTTCCTTTTGGCAATCACTTCAGCAAGAAGGGTTTCAGAACTACAGGCTCTCATGGCTGTGGAGCCTTTTATTGCATTTTACCTGGACAGCGTGTCCCTCAGGACCAATCCTTCCTTTATGCCTAAGGTGGTATCCAGTGTGGCTCTTAACCAAACTATTCACCTGCCAACTTTTTACCCAAATCCACAGAACAAGGGGGAGCAGATTCTGCATTCATTGGACGTACACAGACAACTAAGATTCTACTTAGGACCAAATCTCTAAGGAAGTCTGAGCAACTACTGGTGGCATCTGCTTCAGGATCAGAGGGGAAGGCTATATCAAAGCAGACTATTTCTAAGTGGATAAGCCACTGCATTCATTTCTGCTACTTGCATCATGGTAAACCTGTACCCAAGGGAATCTGGTCACATTCCACCAGAGCTGCCTCTACCTCAGCAGCCTTCCTCAGAGGAGTTCCAACCAAAGACATTCTAGAAGCTGCTACTTGGAGCTCTGTTCATACCTTCACAAAACATTATCATTTGCCTCTCTTCTCTAAATCCAGGACAGGCTTTGTCACTGCAGTTCTGCAGGGCCTTATAGCCGCTCCTAATGCTATTTAGTTCCATTCTCCCATCCATAGATTTGGGATTCTACCCAAATGTAATGACTGCAACAGTGAAACACTAAGAACATAGTACAGTTGTGTACACTTACCATAAATGTAGATGTTTGAGTGATTCACTGTTGCAGTCCGGGTTACCCACCCGCCACTCCCCTATTGTATAATTTCTCTTTCCTTCACTATACTCTAAAGCCTTTGTGGTGTATTTGCTTTTAGATGAAAGTGCTTTTTCATATATTGCTGTTTATATATATATATATATATATATATATATATATATATATATATATATATATAATTATATATTTTATCTATATATAATGTGTGTGTGTTTGCTCCCCATTTGGGGGGGGCACCTAACATCTGGGCAAGAAAAACTAAAATGGTGTTGGCTGCATGTTTTATACCCCTGATGACCTGACGTCATGGAAGAGGAGACAGCAGCTGACGCAGGACCCAAGACTTTGTAATTCAGGCCGACCTGAGGGCAACCTGCCAGCAGATTACCCAAATATAATGACTGCAACAGTGAATACACTCGAACATCTACATTTATTGTAAGTGTACACAACTGTACTATCTTTCTTGGGGGCCCATTCAGAGGAGAAAAAGGCGCAAGGGACTTGGGAAATTGGATTGGTACTTGAGCATATCTATGCCAAAATAATGATGGCTGTCCTGAGTGCTCTGTCAGCCTTCAGAATGTATTGGAAATCAAGGTCCCCTCCCATTAAGGACCAGCAATGCCACAGTAATGTGTTGCATAACCAAGCAAGGAGGCACCTTGCCATCTGTTGTGCAAATTAGCCATGCAGATTTGGTAACAGGCACAGGAGATGGTCTCGCTGTCCTGACCCAATACCTTCTTCGGCACGGGAACATCATTGTGCATACATTAAGCAACATGTGTGGTCCCATGAGTGATGTTAAGGGGAAGTGGAGTATGATTTTGCTTTTTGTCAAAACAAGCATCTTGGGAAATGCTGCACAAGGGTTTGGCTGAAAGGAGCATGGAGGATAGATGGCACCTTCTTTTATGTAGACAGGTCTTATTTCTTTGCCCTTTCCTTCCCCTACTCCCTATCCCTGAAGTATTGAAAAAAGTTGGGGAGGGTAGGCTGAGGGTGATGCTGGTGGTCCCCCTTTTTTGACTCAGGCAGCACTGGTTCTGTGTACTGCTGAGCATGGCCAAAAAGGAATGACAGGTGGGCTTGTTTGCTCAGGAGGAGTGGCCACAGTACACCCCCAGTTGAGGACAATGTAGCTGGCAGGGTGGGTGATCCAATTCATATCCCGTCTAGACATGTGTTTTCAGAGGATCTGTTATTTTAAGAAGCCAAAGACACAGCACCAGGAAATCTTTCACTTCTAAATGCACGTTTCTCTCTCTGATGCCTTAACAGAGAGTAGCAGCCGCTTCAAACCAAACAACCTTTGGTTCTTATTACCTGACTTCGCCCTGCAGAAATGTTTCTTCTGTCTCTGTACACACATCACCTATTTCCCTTTGTCTGTGGACCCCCCTCCCCAAATGTTTTCTCATCTAGCCATGAAACCTTTCCTAAAAGGTATTTTGCATCCGATAGCCCCCACCCCCCAAAAAAAATCATTAGATTGGGATCTGTTTTGTGTTGTAAAATCTGGCTGTTTCCTTCCCCTTTGAATCTGCTTCTTTAACTGTCATCAAGATGCTTTCCAGAAAAACAGCCCTTCTGTTAGCACTAACTAGTGGCAGATGTGTCTTTGAATTTCAGGCTTTAATGTGCAAGGAGCCCTTAATGAACTTCATAAGTGCATGGTCACACTCTGCACCATCCACTCATTTATGCCTAAAGTGATGTCTTAGCTTTCTCTAAACTGAAACAACTTTTTCTGTTTTCTTTTCATCTGCACAAAGTAAAGGTTGAGAGGCTGTTGCATTATTTAAATTGCATAGTTATCTGAAATTGTACCTGGTTAAAATAAAATCTTGCAGGAAATCTGGGTCTGTCCTTTGCAAAAGAAAGAGCATTAAAACATGTGAATAGACCATATGTAAATGGATTGCTTAGTGTATTTCCATTTGTTGGTATCCTCATGGAAAGCCAATACCACACAAGAACAGGACTCGTTCCAGTAGGGCAACTGCTACTATCACTGCTCTTCTCAGAGGACTTTCCACTTGCAACGTATTAGTCAGATGCTTCGATTTTTGTCTGCTCCTTTTCCAGGCATTGTAATCTAAAGTCTGCATCCAGGACAAGGGATGGCTTGCTTCAGCCATCCTTCAAGGGTTGATTTCCCCTGGACCAGTTTCTGGCAATCCTCCCAAATCTGTTTAAATCTTCGGCAGTTTGGAAATAAACTGTGTTGGGGTAAAATGCCAACCAGAAAACAACTCCAATATAAATGTATAAACCTTGGTATTGACCCAGACGCCAGTATGTTTTTTTTTTTTTAAAAATGGGTGTAATTATTCAAACAATGTAATAGAGGGAGTTTATTGTGCATGCGTACCATAGAATGGGATAGACACTTTGCTCTAGCATCAGTTCTACTTCCAATTTTAAATGAATAGTTACCCCCCCTAGTAATTTGAATAGAATCTGTAAGATCACTCTTTAGTAATAATCTGAGCCCCAAATTCCTTACAGTAAGCTAGACGCAACTTTCGTCACGTAAACCTATAATTTATGGAAAAAAGCCCTAAAACTTCCAATCTAGCTTGTTATGGAAGATTTTTTAAACCAGAGATTCTCTTTGTAAATTACCTCTGCAAAATTAAATCCCCTGTGGTATATGCACAAAATGTCTTGTGTTCAATAATAGGTCTAACTTGTTTAATAAATACTTTTTTAAAATCATTCTTTATTCCTTTAAACAATGTTATTAAAAACTAATGCTACAACTTTGTGTGTGTTGGTTTTAATTACTTGGATTTGTGATCTATATTTAAAATTATTACAAGTTTGAATGTCGAAATACTTTTATTTTGACAAATTCAATAAAGCTGTCATTCCTAATTTCACTTTGACATCCAAACTAGGTTTGCCAAACTAAGGGACCCCACTAATATGAAAAAAAATTAACACCAAGGAAATTGGTACAGATATATTTCTAACACCAAAATACTCGACAACAGTAAAATAAATTTGGGTGCTTTTGTCCCAGTACAGGGGACTTCAGCAGAATACATATCATTTTCTAACAACTTTCTTAAATATATTCATTTAAGTCATTAATGATTTAAAAGAATTTAAGAAGACATACTGGCAGTAATTACTATAAAAATGGGCATGAAACACATCAAAAAGTATATTAAAATAAATGAAATATTAATTACTAATGTATAACACCATTATCAATCACTTGTAATTTCAAAGCTTTTAATTTTAAGTAAAAGTTGAATTGATATAAACTAATTCAGACCAGGGAAAGTGTTCACATTTAACCTGAGCTACCATAACAGTTCTTTGAATTCCAATTTGTTTTCCCATTCACCTCCTCTGGGGGCTAATTTTAACCTGCTCCAAGATTGCAAACTAAATTTGTTTTTATATTTTTGGCATAAAACGTTATGAATAATTTATTTTCATTTAGCCAGAATATCATAAAGGTGTTAATTGTTTTACCCACTGAATGACTGGCTTTTTAAGGAAGTGATGTGTGGGATGTATTCCTGTGGCAGTCCCATGTTCTGGGATGAAAGCACTCGTAGGTTCATAGGTTCATACTAGGCTATCTGCCCTAGGGCATTTATAAGCCTAGCCAGAATGTGTTTGGCTTTCGCCACCCAATTTAAATTTATTTTGCTATGCCCTTTTTCGAGGTTAGTATACTGTGCCTCTGTCTAATAGTGGCACAGAAGTGATAACCCGGGGTAAACCTACGATCTCCCATCCACTCATCAAGAGAGTCAATGAGGGAGTCTGCCTAACCTGGACTGGGATTTTATTCCAGAGTGAAGGGAGCCTCTGGGTTATGAATCTGTCCCTCCAGCATGTCCTGTTTATTTCAGTGCTGAGGTTCAAGTCTCTCGAGCGGGTAGCTCGATGGGATTTAGATTTTCTGAGGTGCAGCATGTCCATTAATTCCGGGTTGGACATGGCTTTATACGTCAGGCACAGATCGCCTCTGAACAGGCGGTATGCCACTGAGTAGAGCTGGAGTTTCTTTAACCGGGCAGCATATGGCATCTGTTTGAGCCCTTTGATCCTCTTGGTGAGGTACTTTTGGGGTCTTTCCAGTTGCTGCAGGTGTCTGGTAAGGTACATCCCAAAAGGGGCATTGTACTCAATTATGGGCCTGATGAGGGATGAGTAAAGAGGCACGATGACCTCCCCTGATCTAGATGTGAATCCCTTCATGATTAGGTGGGCTATATAGTTTTTCTAACCACTTTGGCCACATGGTTGTCAAATGAGAGATTGCTATCAACTTGGGTCCCCAGGTCCCTAATTACTTCTGTACTTAATGGATTACCACCTATGTGGTAATTTGTGGGCACTTTGTTTTTGCCAAAGGGGATGACTATACACTTTTTGGCATTTAGCTTGAGGCCATGGCTCTGGCACCAGTTGTCTGTTTTTATGAGGCCCTTTTGGAGGATGCTTGTGTCGGCTGGAGAGTCTATTATGGCGCCCAGTTTGCAGTCATCTGCGAACTTGGTCAGCCACAGTCCGTGTTGGCCTGTACCTCCGAGAAATATATACCGAACAAGAGAGGTCCCAGGACTGAGCCTTGTGGGACACCACTTGTAACTGGTTTGGAGTCTGACATGGCTCCAGCAATTCTAACCATGTGGGTTCTGTCCTTGAGCCAGTTTGCAATCCATCTAGTGACATTGGGGTTTATATTTAAGCTGGTGAGCTTATCTATAATGCCCGAGTGGGGTATTGTATCGAGGGCTTTTGCGAGGTCCAGGTAGGCTGTGTGGACCACCTTTCCCTCGTCGATGGCCTTGGTGACTGTTTCAAAGAAATCAACCAGGTTTAAGAGGCAGGATCTGCCCTTAACAAAGCCGAACTGTGTAGGATCCAGTGTCTGTATGACCCCAATATCTTTATTTATGAGGTCCATGATGATCCTTTCCATAGCTTTGCAGACCAAGCTAGTCAGGCTTATGGGGCGATAGTTTCCAGGATCTGTTGAGGCACCACCTTTATGGAGAGGGACCACTGTTGCTGTACGCCACTCTTTGGGCACATATCCTGTAGTAAGACTGAGATTGAACAGTAGTTTTATGTTTGGGTTTAGCTCTTCTTGGAGTTCATGTAGGACGCAGCCCGGGACACCGTCTGGTCCCATTGATGCTGTGTTTTTTGCTTTGGAGAAGGGCGGCTCTTACCTGAGCATCTGAGATGTCCGTGGGGGCAGCACTCTGCTGGGATAGATATTTGCCCTTTTGGTGGGGAGGGGGAGTAGAAGTTTGCGCTGAACCTGTCAGCTAGTATGTTGGCAATGTCTGTGGGTTCAGTGTATTTTTTGTCATTTTGGGCTAATTTTGAGCATATCTGGGAATTACCACCCAGGTTCCTAACATAACTAAAGAAAGCCTTGTGATTATCCTTAGTGTCCTGTGCAAATTTATTTTAGTCAGAGTATTTTGGTGGTAGAAATCTATATAGTTCCAGTCCCCTGGTGTTATCTTTTTTTTTTTTTTTCATTTTATTAGTGTTTGGATAACCCTACACCATATTTTAAGCTTAAAAGTAAGGACCCCACGTTTATCTCTATTAATATTTAGCATTTTATAAATTTAGCTTAAAAGTCACTTGACTCAAGTACAGTTAAAATTAATTTATATCACACGATGATAAAACTTGTCCAAATTTGATACCAGCATATTTTGCCATCCAGATAGAGGGATGCTTTGGTATCTGAGGAAAAATATATATTAAATAACATTGGGCCCAGTACTGAGCCTTGCATGACTCCTTTAAGCATGTCAGCTCAGTTAGATGGATAATTCTTAATTTCAACTCGCTTCTTCTTCCCACTAAGCTAGTTTGAGACCAAACATATAATTTATGGATTTATCAGCTGTTCATGTATTGCACCAATAATTACATTATGTGGAATACTGTCAAAATCCTTAAAAAGATACTATACCACCACAACAGATGAACTCTGATCCACGGCCAAAGTAACAGGGTCATAAAAAGTTTTCAAATTAGTAAATGTTTCTTTATTGTAGGTAAAGTCATGTTGAGACAGATCCAGCAAGACTATCCTTTGCATCTCTCAGAACTTTTGTCCACCAACAGAGTTAGATCAATTGGCTTATAACTGGAGATGGTATCCACTGAACCAACCTTGTGAAATAGGTATAACATCTGTCTACTTCCAGCTTAGTGACGTAACTGTGAAATAACATTGTATTAAAGAACAATGCAATAATTGCAGAAATGTATTGTGTAAATAACCCAAATACATCCTGGGAAGTTGTTGGGACCTAGAGAATTGTATTATACAGCCAAACATTTTTCTTTTACTGCCCAAACTAAAACAACGTACATTCACAAATTACCACCCTGTAAGGTATCCTTAACATAGCAATTTATTATACTCCTGGAATCCCATACAAGGAAATGTTTAAACACCTCAGCCAATTCTACTGCTTCATATAATACTTTTTTATTCACAATAATAGGGCCAACTCTCCTTCACCTTTAAATTTCTGAATATAAGAATAAAACTTCGATAGACAAAATATGATGACCATACTTATAGCTTTCATTAGTGAGCTCTTCAATTTCCTGCTAACTAAATTATAAGCGCTGTCAGCTATAGCAGTTTTGTATCTTTCCCATATACTAAATACCTTCCTCTTTTCTTCAGTAATTTAGAAGGTGTTTTTCTCTACCAAGGGGGCAAGTAGGTCTCGTAGTTTGTTTACACTGCTTTTCAATGTTTCCAGCATGTGCACTCCAAAGTGTTCCACATGCTAACCAGGTCATCAAGACTTTTCATAAATCAGATGAGTTTATGGACTCTGTTGTACTTGGATCAAATCATTTGGTTTTATCAAAAATATTCTTAGCCTATTGATCTGGAGTAGGGACTTCATTTATCAGCAACCTGTGTGTCTTGGATCCGATATCTGATCCGAGCCGGCAACTTGTAGCATAGCTATGGATCCGAGCTCCTAGCTCCTCCCCTCACCCATAATCCCCTGCCAACCTCCTATGACCTCAGATCTAGTTTGCCGCGCTTGAGTGTGTAGCTAGATTTTAGAGCTCCTAGCGTCTTATCGACAGATAAGTGAATTCTTTCAATTTTCTTGTCAAATTTGTAATTGTAAATTGTGTGAGTGGTTAGGTTCCTCTCTAGTTTAATTTTTTTTTGGTTTCCACCCTCCCCTCGCTGGTCGTTAGTGTGTCTGTGTGTTTGTGTTTGGGGCCTGTGTGCTTGTGTAGCGTACTTTAGTTTTGGGTATGGCAGAGGCCCCAAAACCCATTTTTTCTAAATGCACAGTGTGTGGCCATAAGCTATCTCCGGCTGATGGCCACACTCTGTGTGTTCGGTGCCTTGGGGTTGAACACCTCTCTTCAGGATGTATAATTTGTGCAGCATTCAACCCCAGGGCACTGAAAGAGCGGAGGTCGAAGCTTGTCCTGGCGGGTCTTTTGCCTCCAGATTCGGCTCCTCCCATGGCACCTCCTCAGCCTGTGGTGGTAGCCACTCCTGCCCCCCTTCCCCCGGCCGGGATTCAAACTCCCACTAAAGCGCCAGAGGACAGGGAGTCCAAGAGGGAGAAATCGTGGGAGAAGCACCACAAGCGGCGGGCCGAGGCCTCCGCTTCGGCCCCCCGGCTAAGCGGGCTTCTCCCTCCACGGCTTCCAGGTCTCCTCCTCCTCGGCTCCGATCTCCTTGCTTCTCCCCGGGACCCGAGGAGGAGGAGGCCCGATCTCCGTCGAGGTCATCGAGGTGGCACTCCAGGCCTGCCTTGGTGGCCTCTTCGAGATCTACATACAGCCTGCCAGATGCAGACTTGGACCGGATGATGCGAAGGTTCATCCAGGCCCAGCTGCAGATGGGAGTGCTCTTGCTTCCCCCCTTTTGAGGGGGAGCTCGACCCCTTTCTTTGCTCTGATTGCTCCTTCTCTGACCCGCTTTCCAGGTTCGGAGCGTTCGGAGCCGGGTAGCGTCGGAGCCGGGGGTGGGTCGGCGCCGACAAGTACTGGGTACTTCGGATCCGACCCTGCCCTCAAGTTTGTCGGTTCCATCGTCTGATCCGACCTCTCGAAGCTGTGGGCTGAGCTTTGGATCCGAGGGTTTCAGTGTGCCTTCGGCTCCGTCCAGGTCGGAGCACACTGGTCCCTCGGATCAGACTGTCTCGGTGCCGGTTCCGATCCCTTCATTGGATCCGAGTGGGAGTAGACTTTCTGAGACCAGGGAGAGCGGCTCGCCCTCAGCCTTCGATGCAGTGGAGAGGGCTCTGTCAAGAGCATCCAGACCCCCGGCCCTTGCCTCGGCTCCACCCTGCACTCCCTCGCTGCTGGGTCAGGCTTCCATTACCCGGCCACAGGGACAGCCTGCTTCGATGTCCCAGGTTGTTCCATTGGAACAAGATATTGCTGGCGAGACTTCTTCAGACAGCCCCCCCGAGGAAGTGCCTTGCAAGCACAAGTGTAAGAGGAGGCACGTGGACTCCCCCGAGTCCTTAACAGAGGACACGGACTTGGATGAAGAGGAAGGCTCCCCAAGGTCACCCCCGGAGGATGTCTCCTTTGGAGACATCATGGAAATGCTTAGGATCAGAGGTGGGTGGTCTGCCCCCAAGGCTTCCTCTGATGAGTCCGTGTTCCTGGAGGCATTCGAAGCAGGCCCGTCTACTTCTTGGGTGTCCCTTCCGGCCGACCGCCTGGTGGGCCTTTACCACCAGGGCGTGGAAGGAGCTGGACACTGTGGAGCCAGTCCCTAAACGCCCGGACAGGATACTGAGCCCCCCTGCAGACCGGTCCCACTGGAGCAAGGGTCCCCCCCGTAGATGCCATGTTGACAGCGGCAGCCACAAAGAGGGAACTAGCTCAGGAGAGCCCCTCGGTCCATCCACCGAGCAAGGAGTCCCACTCAATGGATTGCCTTGGGAAGTGGGTTTTTAGTTCAGCGACCTTCTCGGTAAGGTCTCAGAACTATATGGCACATGTCATCAGGAGGCAGCGGGATCTTATCAAAGAATACGCTGCCCCCCCCCCCCCCCCCGAGTCCATGTCGGCAGAGGACAAGCAGTTGTACTCCACTCGAATGGCCACTCTAATGTCTATCTCCAATACCTCTGTGGCTTTTGTCCCACGCTACTGAGGGAGCCGCTAGAGCTAGCGGAGCGGGCCTAGTCATGAGACGTCAGGCCTGGCTCCGGCATTGTGACTTCGCGGAGCCCTTTAAGGCGTCCTTTGTGAACGCCCCTTTTGATGGTTCTGCCTTGTTTGGCAAGACCGTTCGCGCAACACTGGTCCAGAGCGAGAAGGACGGGAAGACGTCTGCCGTCGGAGTCCGCTTCTCTGCTTCCCAGAGGTCCTTATTGAAGAACCAAAAGAGACAGAAGAAGATGTGGTTCCGGAAATCGCAACATTCCCAACCTGCTCCGGACAACCAGTCCTTCCGTGGCAGAGGACGACAGGGAGGATGCTGCCCTAGGGGCAGAGGGGCCCCAAAGAACTTAGGGTCCAGAGAATCCTTCTCTGACCGGCCCACGCAGCAGCCCTGATGGGTTGCCCAACTGTTCTGCTCTGGAGGCAGTCGGGGGGGGGGGGCGTTTCTCGAGGCATCTGGCGGCATGGGAGTCCATCACATCAGACCGGTGGGTGCTTCGTATCATATCCAGAGGCTACAAAATTCCAATGTATCATGTCCCCAAACTCAGGAGCCTCCCTGATGTTCCACCCGATCAGAGGGAGGCTGCAGCTGCAGAAATCCAGCGGCTGTTAGAAAAAAGAGCCATCCAACCTGTCCCCCAAGACCAGCTCAGATTAGGGTTTTACTCCAGGCTCTTTCTGGTGCCAAAAAAGACGGGGGACTTGAGACCAATTCTAGATCTTTCCCTCTTGAACCTGTCGGTAACCAAGGAAAAATTCCGAATGGTCACTCTTCAATCCATTCTCCCCCTCTTACGGGAGAGCGATTGGATGTGCACTATAGACCTCAAGGATGCGTACTACCATATTCTAATGGACAGACGATCCAGGAGGTTTCTCCGCTTCCGCTGGGAGCCAGTCATTATCAATTCAGGGTCCTCCCTTTTGGCCTCACCACAGGCCCCAGGGTGTTCACCAAAGTTTTAGCAGTGATAGCGGCCCACCTGAGACTTCAGGGAATGCAGGTCTTTCCTTACTTGGATGACTGGCTTCTAACCGCCCCAACTAGGCATCTACTCTGCTCAGCCAGATATTACTTTCTCCGCCTAGCCCCCCAGTTAGGCATCACAATCAATACGGACAAATCTTCCCTTGCTCCAACACAAGTAAGAGTTTATAGGGGCCAGATTAGATATCAGGGATCTACGAGTCTTCCTGACTTCGGAACGACTACAGAATCTGAGATTGCATGTGTAGGATGGCCCGCACATGCAATCTGAGATTGCATGTGTGGGCCATCCTACAATCGGAAGCTCCACCGGCGGAATTGGTCCTGAGGGCGCTGGGCTCCATGGCGGCTGCAATAACGCTTCTTCCATGTGCTTGCCTAAATATGAGGGCACTGCAGTGGACCCTCCAAGTGCAGTGGTCCTTCCAATCCCTTCCTCTCTGCCACCCTATCTCGATCAGCAAGGTTTGCAGGAGGGCCCTGTTATGGTGGCTTCAATCACCGGACCTCCATATAGGCCAACCCTTCTGTACTCCTCCCCCTCTCGCCACGGTGACCATGGACGCCTCTTGCTTCGGGTGGGGGGGGGCATTACACGGGCAGGACAGTCCAAGGCACGTGGAACGATAGAGACCTCCTTGCATATCAACGTTCTGGAGATGAGAGCGGTGCTGTTGGCGTTGCAGGCACTTCAGAATCTCCTCCCCGTAGGAACGATTGCAATTCAGTCAGACAACATGTCTGGTACATCAACAAACTGGGGGGAACCAGATCCTACCCCTTATGCCGAGAAGCCATGAGAGTGTAGGAATGGGCGATTTCCACCAATCGCTTTCTGATCGCAACGCACATTCCAGGGCGGGCCAACATTCTGGTGGACAAACTCTGCCGCACCATTCTTTCCCCCTACGAGTGGTCTCTCAGCCCACTAGTAGCGAAGCAGATATTCGCAAAATGGGGACAACCCTGCTGCAATCTCTTTGCCTCTCCCTTAAATAGGAAATGCGGCAGTTTCTTCGCTCTGATTTCCCCACCAGGGGAAGCCCTGAGAGACGCTCGGGTGCATGCTTGGCCGCCCGGTCTACTCTATGCATACCCTCCTCTACCCCTGATGCTAAAGCTCTTATAGAAAGCCTCGCGGTTGGAGAGCAGAATGATCCTCATTGCCCCATTCTGGCCTCGGCAAACTTGGTTCCCTTACCTGTGGTCTCATCTAGTGAAGCCTCCTTGGATTCTGGATCCCACTCTGGATCTAATCTCCCATCCATCGGAATTACAGACCCCGAATCTGGTCAACCTGAAGCTGACAGCTTGGTTGCTCCAGTTCCACTCTTAATCAGGACTCCCGGTATCTCTTCACCAGTCAAAGCCATCCTGGTGGCAGCACATAAGCCTTCCACCAGGAAAATATACCGCAGTAAATGGAGACGCTTTTCCGTCTGGGCGGAACATCATAATCTGGGTCCCTTCACTGCCCCTCTACCGTCCGTACTGGATTTTCTAACCGGAATCTTCCAGCAAGGAGCTAGTTGTTCGACAGTCAAGGTACAGTTGGCAGCCATCTCCCATTACCATGTGGGTCATGAGACAGGTCCTTTGATGTAAGCTAAATTGTGCAAAACTTTTCTCAAGGGCACCTTTCTATTCCGGTCCCCTGTCAAAGAAGCCGTACCCCCTTGGGATCTTTCTTTAGTCCTTCAAGCCTTGACCGCTTCTCCCTTTGAACCAGCCGCATCGGTCGATCTCAAATATTTGCCCTGGAAAACAGCATTCCTGGTAGCCATCACTTCAGCCAAGAGAGTTTCGGAACTCCAAGCCCTCTCCGTAAAGCCTCCTTACTTGGTCTTCCATCCGGACAGTGTGTACCTCAGGACCAACCCCTCCTTTCTTCCCAAGGTGGCATCGGAAGTAAATATCAATCAGTCCATCAACTTACCAGTTTTCTTCACCAAGTATCAAAATAAAGGAGAGTACAAGCTGCATTCATTAGATGTACACAGGCAGCTGCGTTTTTGTATTCATAGGACAGCTGGTCACAGACAATCTGATCAGCTGTTTGTCTCCTTTGCTAAATTCAGTTTAGGTAAAGCAGTTTCAAAGGTCACCTTGTCACGTTGGATTTCTCAATGTATTCTTCTGGCCTACCAAGCTTCCGGGAGGCCCGCACCTGAGGGAGTACGTGCACATTCCACTCGCTCCATCTCTACTTCTGCTGCTTTTAAATCTAGAGTGCCATTGGACGATATTTGTTCGGCAGCTACTTGGGCCTCATCTCATACCTTTATTAACCACTACAAACTGGACGTAGTTTCTAGAGGGAGAGCATCCTTTGGCTCCGCAGTGCTCCGGAACATCCTTCCATGATGGCCGCCCAAGATGCAGGTAGCTGGGGACTCTGTCCCACAGGTTGCTGACAAATGAAGTCCCTACTCCAGATTAAGAAGTTATGTACTCACCATAACGTTCCATCTGAGTAGGTGGCTTCATTTGTCTGCAACCATCCCCCCTCCTTCCCCCTGGCCTTCACAACTTGGTCCTGTTATATTGTTCTAGCTATTATGCTTATTGGAACACCTTTTCAGGTATCCATAGAGGGACAAACTTGATCTGAGGTCATAGGAGGTTGGCAGGGGATTATGGGTGACGGGAGGAGCTAGGAGCTCGGATCCATAGCTATGCTACAAGTTGCCGGCTCGGATCCGATATCGGATACAAGACCCACAGGTTGCAGACAAATGAAGCCACCTACTCAGATGGAACGTTATGGTGAGTACATAACTTCTTATTTTAAACATGAGTTCATAATTACTGCAAACTCAGACATGATCTGAATTACCCAAGGGGCATAGTTCTTTTGTGCTCATCATTCTGTCTAATACATTTGTAAATCCTCAATATTTTTTTCTGCCCTTGTGGGGAAATCTAGAAGTTGAGATAAATTATATAGTGCACAAAGATCCACAAATTCTTCCAGGCAGGCATAGATGTCCCATTGTTTTACTTGATATTAAGAAAACTAAACTCTCTCAACAAAATTAAATTGCCATAATCCAAATATTTACTTAGTTCCTCGGTGAAATAGTACTGTTCCATTGTAGGTAACGTAGGACTCTGATGTATTGGATTATATGTTGTATCAAGTAATAACTTTAGAAGTAGAATGTACCTATGTTCAGCAACTGTAACTTCAGTACTTATCCAAGATGTAGTAAAAACTCCAGAACCTCCCCATTCCTGTTTTCTCTCTGACAGTCGCACAGTTTGTCAAGATAAAAAGACAGCTGTACAGTTCCATGCTTCTGTTACTGGTATGGCATCATAAATAATATCCTTACACATAATTTAAGTGTATCCATTTTTATTCAAATTCCTAGTTTTTGTGTAATGCATTTTTACTAACATTTACTTCCCTTATCTTTTCCGCTTGTACTATCTGACCAAAGTCCAAAAAAAGCGTTGCAAAATATGAATATTTTTCACTAAGCAGTCTGCCCCATAAAAACTTAAGTGAAGCCTGTACTTATCAAAAAAGTGCTCTTAAGACTTTCCAATTACATACTACATCCAAGTCGTTTTAGTGCAAAATTTTTACAGCCATTTATTAAATTGAAATGTTTTATAAAACTGATAATTGAAGAAAGAGCGAAGGGGAGAGTAACATTTTTGGAATACACAAATTAAGTTTGTACTTCCTGCAAATATCCAGGATTTCTTGAACCATATTTTACATATGTTAAAAAAACAATAAATCATTAACATCTCTGAATAATTACTGACTAGTTTTCTTGCATCCGAAGAATTTTTAATTCCATTGAAGTTCTGAAGGAACTATTTCTAAATGAATTCTAAAATTCCCTGTCACTGTTTTCTTTATATTTTTATTTATAGTTGTAACGCACACAATCCTCACTTCTTTCACTGTCATGCCTTAACCTTTTTCTAGCATAATTATAATTTCCTTAAAATCCTCAATATAATGATAAAAATGTTCTGTAGACTTAGTCCTGTCAATAAAAAACAATATTTCTTCATTCACTGTCATAGGAACCAGACTGCCGACAGTTTGTCTCCCAAAATTTATAAATTGCTGTTAATGTAAATTCTGTCTAAATGGTTCATGTTCCACTAAACTATTAAGTGAAATATAACAGATCTTTGAGTACTCCTCTCTGATGTACACCTATCATTAGAACTTGGCTCATTTTTATCAGTACTCAGAGGTAACACTTCAAAATTCTCATTTGTCATAACAATTTCCTGCCTCACGCTGTCAATTTCTGACTCTGAAGCAACAGAGTTAATACATTTCTGACAGACTACTTTATTCACAAAAAATTAACAGTCACGCATTGCACTTGATTATACAGCCTTTTCCACCAATAATGACCGAGTCTAAATGTTAGCTAATTTATCAATTATTTAAATGAAATGTTACCTGGCAGGCAACCAAATACTTGTACAACAGGAGGCTTTTAAGTAGCTGTTCAGTTCCCTGCTTAACCTATCAGCATGCACACACTTGCCTCAGAAAAGAAACAGTACTTTAAAATAAAATATTTAACAGTAGGACAAATGTGGCATTCTCCAAGGAGTTCACAAATCTAAAAAATGAACAAGCACAGGAATCTGTGTAGTTCCAACCTCACCAGCACGAGTGTTGAGGGGGGGGGGGGTAGTGGTCTTAAAACTTTGTTGTGACTGAGCTCATGATGTTTTTAGACCTCTAGTTTTTGTTTTTTTTATTTGTTTTCCAAGGTGTTATTACTGCAACAATGAACTACAAATCATATAGTAACTCTTGCAATAATGAACTGCAAACATATAGTACATATGTCCTGAAGCAAATCAGTGTTGCAGTATTCCTAACATATGGGTTGTCACCGCTGTCATCCATCCGGATTACCAAAGCTTAACCTTCCCTTTATTGTATGGCCGTATAACATCTTGAAAGCATAGGGTTATGTAGGCTGATGTATGAACGTAATTCCTCAGACTATCTGTCCTCCAGCCTGAATACAGGTCTTGCATCTGTCTAACTGATCGTCGTTTGGTCATTGGCACCATTGCTTCGAAAGTGCAGATAAGTGCCTAGTCGGGGATCTTTCCTTTATATTTCTTACCTGTTTTTTATGCTGATGGATAAGTGCTAGTGCAGTAGACAGATCCCATACAAAGATTTGCACACCCAGTGCGTCTTGCTTAGGATCGGAACATGACTACAAAGCTTGATCCATCTGCCAAGTCTTTGTTCCTTAGACTTTGTGGTCCTTTTTATCCTCTCAACATTTTCCTGGAGTTCCAACATCTCATACACTTGACCCATTCCAAGATGGCATATTCCACTTCCCTGGACATACCACAACCTCTTAAGAAAAAGCTTAAAAGCCCTAGGCAAGAGATTCAGTCAGAACTTTCTGACTCTTGACATAGCCACTATTTTCAGAACCCACTTTACATTCAGTTCCTTCTCTGATGCCCTGTACTGAGCCTGCTGGAGGCTGGTGTAGCATTGGAGGCCTTGACTGAAGTTTGTGCATAGGTAAGTAACCCAGCTAGCTGCCCTTGAGGGCCACTTTTAGTACAGTCAGTTTCCCTTTTTGTGCTTGAAGTAACTTGCTCCGTTTGGTTATAGATTGGCCTTACCCATCCCATGGTCGGTAATTATATTTACCCCTACTGAGATTAACTGGGATTATACCGTAGGTAATTTTATGGAACCCATGCATAGGATTAAGCATTTAGGATCTGCCTGTGTCCATTAGTAGTACAGGGGGCAGCCCTGGGGTAAATTTTGCTTCCCATCCATAGATCTAAGTTGTGCTTGAATATGGACAGGGATGAACTTTGTTTTATGTGGATGATAAAACATGCATGATAAGTAATAGCTAGGTTTCTAAATGGGGGGGGGGGGTCTTCCTGCCATGCAAAAGCTCACAACTGGCCCGATTCCCAGATTCTTTGCATCATCCCCAGCCAATGTGTCCAAAGACTGACATCTGGGTGTAAGAAGAGCATCTGTTGGCACCATTTTCAGTTCTTTTTAGCCGTGCAGTTTGTGTTTCTCGTCTTCGGTTTCCCCAGTGGCATCACAACCTACCGCCACCGCAAGGCCTTCAGAAACACAAGCTTTTGCTAGCATCATTTAGAAAGAACAGAAAGATCAGAAGACTAAGGACTCTTGATGTTTCCAAGGAAGGAGGACTCTTGATGTTTCCAAGGAAGGTCTGGCTGTAGTCCGGAAGTCAACTGACCCAGGTGAGATGCCTTTGCTGAACCCTGGTCAAGCAACTCCTAGGCATGAACCCTATGGCACAATCCCTCAATAGGCCACTATGGTTTCTGTTGTACCTACCACTGTTACCACAACACCTGCATTGGTCAGGTCTGAGGTTGCTCAGCAGGCTGCAGCTTCTGACGTTCACTTTGTGGGTTTCAAAGGAGCCACCCTGTCTACCTCTGCTACCAAAACCTTAACTGACTGAGACAACCTCAGGTCATCACTTCTGAAGGACACATCCGAAGTGAACCACTTCCTTTTGTCTGCCCCTGCCTACAACCACCTTTCAGACCAAAGCTTAAGACCCCCAAAAAATGACACAAAATTCATGGCTTTCATGAAATCCAAAGTGGCTTCCCACATTGCTGCTGCTGAAGCCTCTCCATCCTAAAGAAGCAGAGATGTGATCTTTTAGGAAGACTGTTTCCTTAAGCTCAGAGGATGAGTTGCCGCCCTACTCTGGGCACCTACCCCACAAATGTATCAACTTTCAGACTCTTAACACTCTCTATATTCTGCCCCCACAGACCTTTCTTTTGCGGATACACAAGATCAAGACCCATTACAGGGCACTGCTAAGTGTGCCTTCTCCCAGGATACTGGCTATCCCTCCTCTACATACAGTGCCAGATGATGTCTTTGAAGACATTGCTTTACATCCTTATTCTTTACCACATACTCATTGGAAACCAGACAAGTTTTACAGTGTGCTTAATTCTCACAAGCACCTGTTCCCTCGGTCTCTACTGAATCCAGAAAGGGTGCACCTGAGGAACCAGCTAGATATCCCTTGCCTAATGATAGGGAAAGTAGATTGTTAAAAAAAAGTGTATCTCTGCCACCCTTGCAGTGAAAACATTGCCTTGCCAATTCCATAAGCTAAAGTACCTTGAAACTTTCTAGGACAAATTTCTACCTTAGGTGAACTTTTGCAGATAGCACCTTAGCAAAGGAAATTTGCTAAGGTGCTATCTGCAAAAGTTCACCTAAGTACTTCTGCTGTGGTGCAGCAGTAGCGTTGTTGCCTCACAGCAAGAGGTTCTGCCGTTCGATTCTCTGTTGGAGTGCGGGGAGTGCCTTCTTTGTGGAGTCTGCATGTCCTCCCCGCGGTTGGGTGGGTGTTCGAAAGACATGCGTAAGTGGGCGTGCCTTCGTTGAAGGTTGAACGTCGAGCTGGCACCTCTGTGTTCATGAATATCTACTGCCAGTTAGTAGCAGACCGGAGTTCTGCTGTGGCGATCCCTAACCGGGAAAAGCCGAAAGACAACAACAACCTTAGCAAAGGAAATTTAGGAGGTGACAGAAACTTTACAGGTCTGCGGACACTTCTCAGTGTGGCTATGATTCCTTAATGCATCTTGCAATGCAGCTGCCATGGGTTCATACTTCCATAAACATGCATGGCTCAGGACCCAGCCCTTGTCAGATGAGGTCAAGGCTGAAATATTAGATGCTTCACTAGACAAAATTCCTTTTCATACCTCCAGCTGAACATGTTTTTGAGAAGCTGAATAAGAAAGGAAAGCAAATTAAAACTGTAGGAATTTTTTCTAACTGACACCAAGACACAATAGGACTTGCTCTTCAAAACCATGCCCCCCCCCCCCAGACAGGAGAGGAGACCACTTCATGGCAAGAGACCCAGACAGTCCAGGAGGTAGCAACCAGAATAATCACACAGAAAGGGGAGCTTCAAAGGTACCACCCAGTATGGAGACTTGACTGGCTATGTTTAACTCTAGCTTCCCGTAAGACTTCCAGCCTCCCCTCCAAACCTCTTGCTGGAAGATTCTTTCTTCCTAAAGCAATGGAAAACCATCACCAGGAACCAGTGAGTTCTTAACATCATAGAAAGGGGGTACTACATCCGTTTCAGAGAACTCCCAACTGTTCTTAGGCATTCCAAAACCACCAAAAGAACAGTAAAGTCTCTTACCATCTATCCTCTTGGAACTACTTCACCAACTGTCCATTCAGCCTATTACTCCAGATCCGGAGAGAAAGGGCTTCTACTCAAGGATCTTTCTAATCTTAGGAAAGAAGGGCACTTTGAAAGCCCATCTTGGACCTTTCATCACTCTTTTTCTAACTTTATATTAAGTTCAAAATGTTTACTTTGCAAAACTTACTTCCATGATCTTCCAAGATGCCTTCATGATCAGTCTAGACCTAAAAGATGCTTACCTTCATGTTCACATAGCAGAGAGTCCCAGGAAATACCCAAGATTTGTAGGAACAGACTCTCCCTTCCAATTCTGTGCTTTGGGCTGTCCACTGCTCCCAGAGTTTTCACAAAATGCTTAGCTCCACTGATAGCACTTTGCAGAACTCTCATTCAGGGAAAATCCACAGCAGAGACCCTAGATGTCTTGCAGGTCACCATAGACTGCTTTTAGAAGGCAGATCTAACAAATCATCAAAAATCACAAACTCTTATCAAACTAAGATCCTTTCTCTGGGACCCCTCGTAGATTTGGCCCAACAGAAAGCCTTCCTACCCCAGGACAAGATATCTTTCCTGACAAAAACTACTTATTTATTATTTAACATTTGTTTACCAGGATGGTCCAACTGGACTATTGTCCATTTTCAAGTGGAGTCCGGGGGGGGTGCCCTAGAAATAAATTAGACTATAAACTTTATATATAGCAATAACACGGGTTACAAATGTAAAAGGTTAATACAGAGGAATTGTATACAAGAATAAGTGTACTACTCTATAGTCAAGTAGTGTTATAGTATACTATAAGCATGCAAACAATATTGCAATATGTACAAAGAGAGGGAGAAATACAGTAGATTGTTTGAGTGGACTCTTCATAAGCAGAATGGGAGAACAGAGAGGTCCCCTGCAAATACTTCCATTAGCAGATTGGGAGTTCAGGGAGGTCCTTTGCAGGTACATAAATGATTGGTGTGTAGGTATGATTTTAATTGGGTTTTGAAGGTGGTTGTACATGTTTGAAGTCTGAGGTCAGGAGGCAGGATTTTCCATTTTTTTGCAACTTCATTGGTGAGGAGGGAGTTGCCCAAGCTTTTTATACATTGCACATTTTCTAGGAGGGCTTTATTGGTAGATCGGAATGACCAACCTACTCCCAAAACAACATATCTCGGCAAGGGAATTTCTAAAGATTCTGGTTTACGTGTCATCTTGCATTCTCATGATCTCACTTGTAATGTTAGACATGAGAAAACTTCAATGGTTCCTAAAATAATGCTTGGGAATAACATTCTTAACCCCTGGATACCCTATTGCATCCGTTTCCATGCTTGAATACAGAGCTTCTGTGGTAAAATAACACCATACAGCAGAACCCAGGGTCAAGTTTTCTTTACCAAAAGCAGACAAGACCATCACCACAGACAGCTTAGACGTAGCTTTTTGGGGGCCCACTTGGGTTCCTTGAAAATGCAGGGCATCTGGACACCACAGCAGAGTGCAGATAAATCAAAGTGCTACTAGCAGTCTACCTGACCATAAAGGCTTTTCAGCAGAATTTAAGCCCACAGTGCCACAGTGATGTGGTATATAAGCAAGGGGGTACCCTGTCCTACTCATTGGGTAGCCTCTTGAGAGAATTTTGGATGCTGGCTCAAGAACTAGGGCTGATTCTGTCTTTTACTCCAGCTCAGAACAGTACACTGACAGATTCTCTAGGCAGGGATCTTGCAGACCCTAATGTTATGGATGCTGAAGAGAGAGGTGTTCCTGGACCTAACCCTTGAGTGGGAATCCCCTCACTAGACCAATTTGCCTCTCACCAAAACAGATAACTACAAAAGTTCTGCTCCAAACGTCAATAGACAGGGGCTTGAAAATAGATGCTTGGTTTCACATTGACAAACTCCTTGTATGCATTCCTGCCTTTCCTTTGATGCCTAGGGTACCGATAAAAGTCAGGGAGGACAGACCCCAGCTAATCAGTGGCCCTCTTTTGGCAGAGGAAACACTGGATGTTCTTCATGTTTCACTGTTGCAGTCATCACATTTGGGTTATCTGCTTGCAGTAGCCCTCAGTCGGCCTGATTATCAAAGTCTTAGGTCCTGCGTCAGTCGTTCTCATATTCCGTGACGTCAGGTAGTCGGGTATAAAGCATGCAGCCGATGCCATTACATCAGTCTTTCTTGCTGTGCGGTGCCCGAAGCAGAAGCAGCTCGCAAGTGCCGGTCAGCCGACTCCTGAAATTTTCATTTTTGAGTTTCAGAACCGAAGTCTTCAACTAAAGCTAAGTACCCCATTGGGGAAACTTTTTCTTGCTCTAAACCGATGTCAGTAAAAATTAATAATTGTATTTCTTGTGGAAAGCAAATACCTCCATAAAGGTTTTCATTCAAACTGTATTCCTTGCCTAGGCCCTGACCAGGATGTGCCTCGCTGTCTGTTTTGTGCCTTATTTAAACCACGAACTATTCATAGTCTGTATATTTTCGCTTCTAAATACTTTGGCACTCTGTTCAATTATCCAGATATGTCTTTGGTAAGCCACCCGACTACCGATATTACGAAAAAACGCAAAGATAAAGACAGAGACAGGCCGCCTAGGTCCAAAGCTGCCGACTATGCTTCTCCTAAGCTAGTCGCCAGTTCGCCGGTACTCAGAGGCGCTTTCCCCAGCCCCTGATGCCCAATACTTAAGATTTGCAGGCCTCTACTGAGACCCATTCGGTGTCCGGTATGCCGTGAGGTGCTTCAACTGGGGGTACCTGCGGATGTCTGTACCTTGGATGGGTCTGGAGCCGCTGTGCAGGCACCGGCTTCTGAGGGTGTATTCAACCCTGCTGACTTGCATATTAAACGGACACCATCTTCTTCAAGGCCTAAAACTCAAACCATGCCTAGGAAACTGATGCCCATACCACATGGTCAGGCCTCTGTGCCTAAAAAACAAATGAGTGGCAGAAGACCTTATTACTTTAATCAGGGGAAGCCAACCCCCCCCCCCCCATCCCAAGAGACCTAGAGCTGAATTTGCTTATGATGCTTCTGACCAGGATTCTGAAATTTCTGTCTTCTCTGAGGACCAGGGTTTACCCTTGTCTACCTATGAGGATTCTGATGCAGAGGACTCTATTCCCTCTGCTTCTCCCCCAGAGGATTTTTCTTTTGGTGAAACCTTGCATACTCTTAGGGAGCATTTTCACTGGGAAAGCCAGGATTACTCTGATTCTAAAAAGAGGCTCAAAGATTTCTTACTCCTGCCCCAACACAGGCCTTTAGCTATCCCTCCTGTGCTGGCCATAGTTGATTATGCCTTTTCGGAATCTAGCTTGGCCCCTGATTCTTTACCTCCTGCTCCCAGAAAACCTGACAGATATTACAGGGTTCCTGATTCTCACAAGTTCCTTTTTAAAAATCCTACTGTGGATCCTGAAACCATTTCACAGGGACCCAAGGGCATTAAGGCTACTACTGCCAAAATTCCTACCCCCTCTGACAGAGATTCCAGGTCCCTGGATAGATGGGGTAAGAAGGTATACACCTCTGTAACCTTGGCCATCAGTGCCTTAAATTGCCAGTTTCATATGTTAAAAGTATCAGCAGCATATTATTAGATTGCTTAAACAGAAAATTTTGTTGCTTCCTGATTGTGCTTGAAAGTAAGGATTTACAGGATTTAATGCATTCTGCTGAACAGGTTGGAAAACATACTTTGCAATGTGGTTTTGATTCACTAGAGTCATCTTGCAGGGCTGCTGTCACCGGGTCTATACTTAGAAGGCATGCTTTACTTAAGGAGCAATCTTTGCCAGATCATGTTAAAACTAATTGCTGGATGCTCCCTTAAATCAGGACCACCTGTTTGGCAAAAAAGCAGAAGAAATTCTTAAAAAGATGGAGGAAAAAGCTAAATCTATGCAAACTGTTAAATATTTCTTACAAGTGTAGCCTCCAAGATTTAGTAGGCATTGGCCCTCAAAAAATTGGTCCTTTCCTGCCTCTTCCAGGCCTTCTCAGTTCAAACCCAGAACCAGCAGAACACTCTGACTTCAGTCCCAGGGTACGCACAGGACTAAGCAGTGGGGGGTTCCCACTTCCAAATCGGGGAGTAGTAAGACTCCCCCCTATGGTAAACTGTCTCAATGACTTAACTTTAAAACTTCCAAGCACTTCTCAACTAACTGCTCCATCAGGGGGAAAGATTGCTCTGCATGCAAAAAACTGGGAACTCATTACCCAGGCAAATGGGTTTTAAACAGTTTCCCAAGGATACAGATTTCACTTCCACATGTTACCAACCGCAAACGGTTGGCCAGATCTACCCCCAAATCAGTGGGCAGAGGTTCAAAAGCAAGCATTGTCTCTCAAGATTAAAGGCTATTCAGACTGTACCAGAAGAGGAAAAGGGACAAGGTTTCTACTCATGAATTTTCCTGGTACCCAGAAAAGACAACTCATGGCGTCCTATCCTGGAACTTTCTATCCTAAACACCTTTTTGGGGATTCCAAAATTCAAGATGCTAACTCTTCACCAGTTGCTTCCCATGATAGGCAAAGATGCCTGGTTGGCAACACTGGATCTAAAGGAAGCCTACCTGCACATCCCAATCGGAGAATCTTGCAGAAAATACCTACACTTCAAAGCAGGCTGCATGCACTATCAGTCCTCTGCACTGCCCTTTAGCTTATCCACTGCTCCCAGGGTATTCACAAAGTGCCTAGCTCCCGTCATTGCATTTTGCAGGCAAAGAAATATTCAAATATACCTATACCTGACGATTGTCTTAATTCAGGCAGAAAGCCAGGACATACTTCTGAATCATCTGGCTATTGTACAACAGGTGTTAACTTGTCTGGGGTTCACCATAAACGAAAAGAAATCACATCTGGTACCCTGTCAACAAATTATATTCCTGGGAGCAAGCTTGAACACAACTTGCCAGATGGCTTTCCTCACGCCAGAGAAACAAATTCATTTGACAACTTACTTCAAACTAAGTGGCCACAAAAACCCTGCTATCTGCAAGGCAAGTACTGCAAGCCTTGGGATTCATGGCCTCGTGCATTCTAATCCCATATGCAAGACTGCATATGAGGAAACTACAATGGTATCTAAAAAGCCTGTGGTGTCAACATTCTCAGGATCTAGAAGCAATTTTCCTGTCATACCTTGCCTACGGTTAGAATTCCTTTGGTGGGCAGAGGCCTGCCACCAAAACAAGGGACTACCATTCACTCTACCCTCTGCTGCCCAAACCCTAACAGATGCCTCAGACTATTCATGGGGGCCTCACCTGGCAGGGAAGTGCATTCAGGGCAAATGGATCCCAAGTCAAATGCACCTGAATATCAATCAAAAAGAAATGTTAGATGTACAGAATGCTCTGACAGCCTTCAAGGACCACATTCTTCCAGGACAATTAATGGTAAAGACGGACAACACCACTGTTATGTGGTACATAAACAAGCAGGGGAGTACCCATTCTTACCCCCTCTGCAGACTAGCCATGGCTCTGTGGAACACAGCCTTGACCTAACAAGTGCATCTACATGCTCAATTCCTGCCAGGAAAACTAAATACACTGGCAGACTAAGCAGAAATCTCGTGGACCCACACGAGTGGAAACTGGAACCAAAGACTTTCAACATGTTCAACAAATGGGGAGCCCAGATATAGACATGTTTGCCTCCCCCCAGAACTACCAATTGGACAAATTCTGCACAAGGACTCCCCACAAACAAGCTTGCAAAGTGGATGCTCTGTCCTTCAGCTGGAAAAATATATTAGTTTACGCCTTTCCTCCTCTGCCTCTCCTCTCCAAAGTACTACTAAAGATTAAACGGGACAAACCAAGGATGATACTAATTGCACCAGACTGGCCATGCCAACACTGGTGTACCCCCTCTTGCGCAGTGTGTCACAGCTAGCCCCATGGCACCTGCCTCAGACCCCTAACTTGCTGTCACAGCAGGAGAGGCAGATTCAGTACCCCCAGATTCAAACCCTGAACCTGGCAGCCTGGCTAATTACCTAATCTCTCCATTACCATCCCTCAGTAAACAAGTGTTGGATGTCATTTTGGAGGCAATGACGCCTAGTACTAGAAAATCTTATGCTGCAAAATGGAAAAGATTCTGTACCTGGAACAAAAACTCAAGAGATGGCCGCAGCAGCACTCAATTTACCTCAGGATTCTTCAATACTTAACTGAGATGCTTCACAAAGGCCTTTCCTTTTCCTCCATCAAAATTCACGCCTCAGCCATTGCAGCTCATTACAACACAGAACCACCCTTCGTTTCTCACCCACTGCTCAAGCAGTTCCTCAGAGGGGCCAAAAACAGGAGAGCCCCAACCCCAGCCTGGGACCTTAAATTTGTATTGGAAAAACTCACTTCCTCCTTTTGAGCCAGCTGCAACTGCAGAGTTAAAATTCCTTTCTTGGAAAACAGCTTTCCTTTTAGCAATCACTTCAGCAAGATGGGTATCTGAATTACAGGCACGTTTGGCAGCAGAGCCCCTCGTTCTCTTTCATGCAGACAGGGTGTCCCTCAGGACCAATCCTGCTTTCATGCCCAAAGTGGTATCCAGTGTGGCTCTTAATCAGTCCATTCATTTGCCAACCTTCTTGTTTAATCCACAGAGCAAAGGGGAACGGATACTGCACTCCTTAGATGTGCACAGGCAACTTAGATGTTACTTGGACAGGACTAAACCTCAAAGGAAATCTGAGCAACTGCTGGTGGCATTTGCTGCAGGGGCAGAGGGGGAAGGGTATTTCAGAGCAAACCATTTCTAAATGGATAGGCCATTGCATTCATTTCTGCTATAAGCACCACGGAAAACCTATCCCACAGGGGATTAGGCACCATCCAACCAGGGCTGCATCTACCTCTACAGCCTTTCTCAGGTTTCCCTACCAGAGACATCCTAGAAGCTGCTACCCTGGATTTCTGCACATACTTTCACCAAGCATTACCATTTGCCAATTTTCTCTAAATCCAGAGCTGGCTTTGCCACTGCAGTCTTGCAGGGTCTTATAGCTGCTCCTAATGCTACCTAAATTGCTCCTGCCATCCTTAACTTTGGGAAGCTACCCAAATGTGATGACTGCAACAGTGAAACACGAAGAACATAGTACAGTTGTGTACACTTGCCATAAATGTAGATGGAGTGTATTCACTGTTGCAGTCATGGTTACCCTCCCTCCAGCCCCTTGACGTCTTTTTTGGCTATACCTTTACTCTCCTTTACTATGCTTAAAAGCTTTTTGGTGTATTTGCTTGGCGGCCACAGTGGTGCAGTGGTTAGCATTGCCGCCTCACAGCAAGAGGTTCTCCAGTTCGATCCTCAGCTGTGGTGCCTTCTGTGTGGAGTCTGCATGGTCCTCCCTGTGGTCGTGTGGGTTTCCTCCGGGTGCTCTGGTTTCCTCCCACATCCCAAAGACATGCTGTAAGTGGATTGGACACACTAAATTGGGCCTAGGTGTGAGTGCTTGTGTGTGCCTTCTGTGGAAGGTTGGGCGCCGGGCTGGCAACTCGACACCGTAAAACTCCACTGCCAATCATGAGCGGACAGGTGATCCACTGTGGCGACCCCTAACTGGGAAAAAGCCGAATGAAGTTAGAGGTATAACCTTTTATTTATATATACTTAATTGCTTCCATTAGGGGACACCTGACATCTAGGGCAAGAAAAATTGATGTAATGGCGTCGGCTGCATGCTTTATACCCCTGAATACCCGACGTCACAGAAGATGAGACTGCAACTGATGCAGGACCCAAGACTTTGATAATCAGGCCGACTGAGGGCTACTGCAAGCAGATAACCCAAATGTGATGACTGCAACAGTGAATACACTAACATCCACATTTATGGTAAGTGTACACAATTGTACTTTCTCCCTTCTCTTGAACCTCCACAAGGGGAGATTCTGCACACTACCACAGGAAGTAAATCTCCACTTAGCCAAGGGATCTGTCATCCAGCCTTATCTAGCCACACGCAGGTTAACAGCCTGGAGGATTGGGTTTTGACACCAAGGAATGACTCCTATCCCAAAGATGCAGTTGCCATTCCTGATGCTGTCCCTTGGATGGGTCCGGAGCTGCTGAGCAGTTACTGGCTTCTCAGGGTGTTTTCAGGCCTCAACATTTTTATATTAAACCGATGCCAGCCTCAAAAACAAGATCAAAAACTTCTTCTTTGTCTAAAAAACTGACGCATGAGCCATGTGCTCAGGCCCCTGTGCCTAAAAAACATATGATCAAAATGGCTGAGGACTTAATTACCTTGATCAGGTGTTATTAATCCCCCCCCCCTGCTAAGAGGCCTAGGCAAGACACTGATTATGAATCTTCAGATCAGGTTTCCATTTCTTCTGATTCCTATTCTGATCAGGAATTTTCTATTCCACCCTATGAGGATTCTGATGCAGAAGAATCCATCCCATCTGCATCTCGTCCTGAGGATTACTGTTTTGAAGAAACTTTACATACTTTAAGGGAACATTTTCACTGGGAGAGTCAGGACTTCTCAGAATCAAAAAAGAGGCTTAGGGATTTCCTCCTTCCTCAGCATAGGCCTTTGGCAATACCTCCTGTATTGGACATTGTTGATGTGTTTCGAAACAAGCATGGCTCCTGATTCCCTATCTCTGGCTCCTAGTAAGCCAGACAGATATTACAGGGTTCCTAACTCCCAGAAATGTCTATTCAAAAATCCTGCTGCTGATCCCGAGACTATTTCACAGGGTCCCAAAGGTGTAAAGACCTCTACAGCCAAAAATCCAACCCCCTCTGATAGAGATTCCATGGCATTGGATAGATGGAGAAAGAAGGTTTATACGTTTGCAACCTTGGCAATTAGGGCCTTAAACTGCCAGTTTCATATGCTTAAATATCAACAGCATGTTATGGGCTTACTGAAACAGAAAATGATGTTGATTTCTGATCGTGTGGAAAATAATTACAGGAATTATTGCATTCAGCAGAGCAGGTTGGAAAGCATACTTTGCAATGTGGTTTTGATTCCCTGGAGGCCTCTTGCAGGGCTGCAGTTATTGGATCTGTGATTAGAAGGCATTCCTAGCTCAAGGAGCAAAATCTGCCTGATCATGTTGAAGCTAAATTGTTGGATGCCCCCTTGCAGCATGGTACTCGGTTTGGTAATAAGGCAGAAGAGGTTTTAAAGAAAATGGAAGACAAAGCTAAATCTATGCAAACTGTAAAAGATTTCTTGCAAGTGCAGCCACGCAGGTTCAGTAGGCACTGGCCTACTAAAAATTGGTCCTTTCCAGTGTCCAACAGAGCCACTCAAGGCAAATGCAGGCGCTCAAAAGGCTCCAGATAACCTATCACAGGGTTCTTACAGGTCAAAGCAATGGGGTGCCTCCACCTCCAACTCTGGAGGAAACAAAGCACAACCCTACAGTAAGCAGTCTCAATGACTTCCCTCTCCCTCCACCAAACACCTATCTTTTGGCAGCCCCCTTGGGAGGAATACTAGCACTTCATGCTCAAAATTGGCAGTTAATTACCCAGGACAAGTGGGTATTAAACATAGTAGCCCAGGGGTACATATTTAATTTCCAAACTTTGCCAATTCCAAATAATTGGCCAGATCTGCCACAAAATCAGTGGGCAGAGACTCAGAAACAAGTTACGTCCCTCATGGATATGGGGGCTATTCAGCCAGTACCAGAAAAGGAAAAAGGACAAGGTTTTTATTATTGGTGACATATTGCTTTTCGATATAGACTTTATTTTTAAATGGTTACTAGATTTTCTGATTAAGCGGACTGGTAGCGGACTTAAGAACCATTTGATACATTGTGTTCTAGACCTTGAAGAACTCGGTCTCTTACCAGCTGCTTCTACCTCGCCAAAGTCTCTGTTAATTCAAATAACATACTTTGGATAATGACCTAAGCATTTTTTTGGCCTATGTGTTTTCTAATGTACAGTATTTTACCATTTAGTATGCTTATAGACTGCTTCTACTTTACCTAAGCCTGTGTTAACTTAAATTTGTTATTGGATAACCTATTGCATCTATGGCCAATTTGTTCTCACGTGTACAGTGTTTTATCACATACTTTGCTTACAGTCTATGTTTAGTCCCACTGCCTATTTCAACACATTTTCTCTTCTCCCTTTGTGCACCCAGCTCAACAACCGCCTGAACAGTACCAGGTTTAGAGTATTTATCCTGTCCAAGACTGCTGCCTCCTCCCTAAAGCTAAGGAAAAGACAAACCTCTTTGGTAATCTCTCCCCCAAAGAACTCAAGAAAGTACGTCTCATTCTGACTGTTACCTACCTTCCAGTTTGTTACATACACTTCAGGTGCCTAGTGCTAACTCCATAGCCAGGACAGCCAGCAGCTAAACCCTTCCTCCCTCACTTAATCGGTATATCCACTCTAACAGCCTCCTTAACTTTATCTGTGTAAAACTGCCTTTCTCCTTAGAGCTGCACTGTGGTTCAGCCTTGGTTGTAGTTTCACCCCTTGCCCATTAGGTGACACCCCCCCCCCTTTCCAGGATCTTTACCCTTGCCTATTTTGCCTCCAGCATACAGAATTTTACCAAACACCCCTCTCTAATTTTCTATCAGACCCACTTACACTCCTTCCTCCGTCCTTTGCTACCACACATTTCACTATCACCTTTACTTACGCAAACAATCAGCAGTTCACTGATCGTTTTCCCTGCAGTTGGTCCTTCTCTGGCTCTACCCACTCCATTCGCCCTGCAATTGGTCCTTCTCTGGCTCTACCCACTCCATTCACCCTGCAGGCTCACTCCGCTCCCCTACCCTGCCCCCAATTCTCACCCGCCTCCACTACTCCTACATTTATACTTAACTAACCACACACCCCCATTAATTGGACAATCCCACTAACCACTTTCATCCTATCACTACTCAGCCTTAATTCACACACCCCCTTCCCTACAAATCACTCTACTTCACCACCACACATTTTTTCTCTTAATTTAGCTAGCAAACTACCCACTATGTCTACACCTGCCACCACTTCAATTCTAAAACTTAAGCCACTGTACTACCTAACACCACCACTTTTGATATTTTATATAGCCACCACCTATGAATTCCACTACCTGCCTATCTACTTCCAACATCAGCCACTTCCTCATATACTCAAACTCACACCCCTCCTGTAATACTACCCGACCCTTCACATACTGGGCCACTCCAAAACCTATATTTTCCATACAAACTAATTACTAAAACCCAAAGAATAAAAACTATTACCAACTCCTACTAAAATTCTCCAAACTTATAAAGAGTTTACTACCTAACCTCATAGCTGACGGAGATATCCATCCCACCCCAGGCCCTAACTCTCCAGCTACCACTCACACCAAAATAAAAACTCCCACCAACAAAAGAAATTCTCATAATGCCCCCAAAGCATTTCTAGTCTGCCACCTAAATATCAGAAGTATAAAAAACAAACTACAAGAGCTACATGCTCTCATAGACATCCACTCCCCCGATATCTTTTGCCTCACTGAAACTTGGCTCAAACCCACAATCCCTGACAATGAAATACTTCCCCTGGTTACAATATTACTAGAATAGATTGTACAGGTAAAAAAGGAGGTGGAGTTGCCATACTTTACAAATATATCCTCTAGCTATCCACAATTAACATCCCATTAAACCTGACTGCCACCAGTACAGAAACTATCCTCTCTAAAATCCACCTCTATAACAACAAATCTATTAACATAGTGTGCAGCTATATTCCCCCAGGCAATAACATTAACATCCTAGAAAGTACCCTCCATTGGTTATCCTCCACCCACCCCCCAAGAAACCATCATTCTCGGGGGCTTTAACATCAACTGGACATCCTGTTCAGCTGACTTCCCCACTACCCATATTAACTTACATGGTTTCACCCAAACAATTTCTACCCCCACTAGAATCAACAAACACAGCAATAAGGAAAGCATCTTAGACTGGATCTTAATAAATAACAAACCACATTTATATAAATCAGGCACCCAACCCCGAGGCCATGAGCAATCAACTGCTAACCTACATAATGAGAAATAGAGAAGACCTGCCCCACCAAACCACCTTTAAAACTCTCCGATCCAAAAAAAAAAAACTTTAACCTATCTGATTTAAGCTCTTTTAAATGGAACAGTCTTAAACTACTCTCTCTTGACCAAGCAGTTTCTTACTTTAACACCAGATTCCTAGTGATTTTAGACAACTGTGCTCCCACATGTAGAATCAGAACCAAAAACAAAATAGCTACATGGCTTACCAACACTGCCAGATAAAAGCTAACAGCCAGAAATGCAGCATGGACCACTGCCAGATAAAAGCTAACAGCCAGAAATGCAGCATGGACCTCATGGAGATCCACTAAATCCCCTCAAGCCCACCAGCTATTTAAACAATTAAGAAATTAAGCTAAAAGATCCATCCTGCAAGACAAGCAAAGCTACTATGTCAACTTGCAGCAAAAACACCAAAATCACCCTCAAAATTTTGGTCAGGCTTGAATAAACTACTACACCCAGGAAAATCTGCTACCCCCACCCCATCAACAACTTTACACCTACCCCCTGATTCTGTAGCTAAGACCTTTAATACTTTATTCACAGAAACTGTAAAATCCCTAGCTAATAATCGACCTCCCTCCTCCTTGACAACTAGCACAGCTATTCAGGAGAACCACCCCTCCCCCTTAAAATTCGACTACATCCCTACAGACTATATCAAATCATTACTAAAAAAATTAAAACCTACCTCCCTGGCAGCAGACCAACTTCCCGCCGAGTTTCTACAAAAAGCTGCCAGTGTAATAGCTTATCCAATCTCCATCTTAATCAATCGTTCTATCCAGGAATCCTACATTCCACCCATTTGGAAAATAGCTCATATTATTCCACTTCAATAGCTCATATTATTCCACTTCATAAAGGGGGAAACTCTACTGAACTCTCCAATTTTAGACCTATCGCCATACTATCTCCCCTAGCCAAAATAATGGAGAAATGCATACAAAACAACTTCTTAACCACCTGACACACAATAATCTCCTAGCACCATCCCAGCACGGTTTCAGACCAGCCCACAGTGCTACCACTGCCCTTCTCACATTCTCCCACAAAATAAATCTAAACCGCAATCAAAACCTGCTTTCCTCTGCCCTCTTCCTTGATTTGTCAAAAGTATTTGACATGGTTAACCACAACCTACTCTTACTTTCTCAAATCCCTTTCCATAGACAACCCAGCAATCAGCTGGTTCCACTCTTACTTACACGGCAGGCAGTAAGCAGTCCATTGGAAAGGGCATCTATCCCTTCTTTCACCAATCACTCTAGGTGTACCCCAAGGTTCTATTCTGGGACCCCTCCTTTTCTCTATTTTCATAAATGACCTGCCCAAAGCTATCCATCATGCTGCTACTAATACAGTATGCAGACAACTCCACACTAATCTGCTGTGCTGCAACTCCCATAGGATTACAATCCCTATCCCAAACAACCTTCAACTTAGTAGAGAACTGGCTTAATAATAGTCAGCTCTTGTTGAACCCGAACAAAACCAAACTTCTATTCTCCCCCACCCGGAAGATTGCACCAGCAGCATTTTCAGTCTCTTCTCATAATGGCACCATAACCTCCCACCAAAAGGGCAAATATCTATCCCAGCAGAGTGCTGCCCCCCCTGACCTCTCAGATGTTCAGGTAAGAGCCGCCCTCTCCAAAGCAAAAAAACACAGCATCAATGGGACCAGACGGTGTCCCAGGCTGCGTCCTACATGAACTCCAAGAAGAGCTAAACCCAAACATAAAACTACTGTTCAATCTCAGCCTTACTACAGGATATGTACCCAAAGAGTGGCGTACAGCAACAGTGGTCCCTCTCCACATAGGTGGTGCCTCAACGGATCCTGGAAACTATCGCCCCATAAGCCTGACTAGCTTGGTCTGCAAAGCTATGGAAAGGATCATCATGGACCTTATAAATAAAGATATTGGGGACCTACAGACACTGGATCCTACCCAGTTTGGCTTTAAGGGCAGATCCTGCCTCTTAAACCTGGTCGATTTCTTTGAAACAAGTCACCAAGGCCATTGACGAAGGGAAGGTGGTCCACACAGCCTACCTGGACCTCGCAAAAGCCTTTGATGCAGTACCCGACTCGGGCATTATAGATACGCTCACCAGCTTATAAACCCCTATGTCTCTAGATGGGTTGCAAACTGGCTCAAGGACAGAACCCACATGGTTAGAATTCCTGCAGCCATGTCGGACTCCAAACCAGTTACAAGTGGCGTCCCACAAGGCTCAGTCCTGGGACCTCTCTTGTTCGGTATATATTTCTTGGAGGTACAGGCCAACACGGAAGGACTGTGGCTGACCAAGTTTGCAGATGACTGCAAACTGGGCGCCATAATCGACTCTCCAGCTGCCACAAGCATCCTCCAAAAGGGCCTCATAGAAACAGACAACTGGTGCCAGAGCCATGGCCTTAAGCTAAACGCCAGAAAGTGCATAGTCATCCCCTTTGGCAAAAATAAAGTGCCCACAAATTACCACATAGGTGGTAATCCATTAAGTACAGAAGAAGTAATTAGGGACCTGGGGATGCAAGTTGATAGCGATCTCTCATTTGACAACCATGTGGCCAAAGTGGTTAGGAAAAACATTTTATATAGCCCACCTAATCATGAAGGGATTCACATCTAGATCAGGGGAGGTCATCATGCCTCTTTACTCATCCCTCATCAGGCCCATAGAGTACAATGCCCCTTTTGGGATGTACCTTACCAGACACCTGCAGCAACTGGAAAGACCCCAAAAGTACCTCACCAAGAGGATCAAAGGGCTCAAACAGATGCCATATGCTGCCCGGTTAAAGAAACTCCAGCTCTACTCAGTGGCATACCACCTGCTCAGAGGCGATCTGTGCCTGACGTATAAAGCCATGTCCAACCCGGAATTAATGGACATATGCTGCACCTCAGAAAATCCAAATCCCATCGAGCTACGCGCTCGAGAGACTTGAACCTCAGCACTGAAATAAATAGGACATGCTGGAGGGACAGATTCATAACCCAGAGGCTCCCTTCACTCTGGAATAAAATCACAGTCCAGGTTAGGCAGAGTCCCTCATTGACTCTCTTCAAGAGGAGTCTTGAGTGGATGGGAGATCGTAGGTTTACCCCGGGTATCACTTCTGTGTCACTGTTGGACAGAGGCACAGTATACTAACCTCGAAAAAGGGCATAGCAAAATTAATTTAAAATGGGTGGCGAAAGCCAGACACACTCTGGCTAGGCTTATAAATGCCCTAGGGCAGATAACCTAGTATGAACCTATGAAGAACCAACTACAAAACTGCTAGGTATAATCATTGATAATAATGTAAACTACAATGCCCATATAGACAAAACTGTAAAAACACTAAACAAAAAAATCGGCTCCATGTATAGGATTAAGAAATTTCTAACCCCAACTGCCAGAACAGCCATAGCTTGTACACATCTTCTGTCATCCCTCTATGCCTCACCCATCTTCACTAACTTATCCAAATCAAATCTCAACAAACTCACAAAATGTTACAACAATATAGTAAGATTTGCCTCAGGCTCAGAGTACAGAACTCACCACTGCCATAATCTTCAAAAATTAGGTTGGCTAGCACTACCCAACCAAATCTATTATAAACAACTCATAGTAACTCCTAAAATCCTCCACCAGCCTACCCACACCCCCAGTCTAGCCAATATCATTACCCCATACTTCAGCCTAGCATCCCTTCGCTCTTCCAGCAGAACGCTAGTACAACCTACCAAAGCCAACAACTCAGCCGGTGATTCTTTATTCTCTAACACTGCTGGCATAAAATGGAACTCCCTTCCTGCTGAACTCACCACCAATTGCTCCTTGCCTCACTTCCAAAATATCACTAAAGGCAGACATGCACAATAACTGGCTATGTCCTTGTCTAAACCCTGACTAAAACCCAATTTACTCAGTCTGAGTTACTACACTGACGTGAGCTTCCACCAAAGCTTGTCTCAGTCTTAGGCTTAGTCAAACCCAACGTCACTGATATAATCCATTTCCATCTTAGCTATCTAAGATAATTCCCCTTTTCTCTCCGTACCCACCTTCAATTTATTTTTCTTCCACCCCTTTATTATCTCTAGCTTCCATCATCTGAACTGCTACCCTCCTTTCTCTGCCTCTGCTGCCTTCTACCCAGCCTACCTTTCTTTTACGTTATTCTTCCTCTCTTTCTTTATAAACAGCCTTCCTTTTCCTGTCTCCTCTTTCTACACCCTCTTTTTTCTAGTATGTTTTTTTCCCTTTATTGCTTTCTCCATCTCCCACTTTTTTGACTTCTCTTATCAATTTAAACCTTACTTCGAAACTTTCTTCATTATGGAACCTATTTGTAGTTGACTGCTGATATCTGTTAAATTGATTAATATCTCTGTAAATATTACCTTACTTAGAACATTCTCTTAAATTTGTAACCTTTTTTGCATTTTTCTTTTGATTTTTGTTAAATTGCTAATATTACTGCATACATCATGTTAGATGTTTTATTTTGGAGCTTTTCTCCCCGGGCCTCTACTGAAAATGGACATGTATCCAGTTGGACTTTCCCGGTTAACAAATGTAAAATAAATAAAAATAAGACCTTTCCTGGTACCCAGAAAAGACCATGCCTGGCATCCAATACTGGACTTATCAATTTTGAACATGTTCCTGGATATCCCAAAATTCAAAATGCTGACTTTACAACAGCTACTGCCCATGCTGGGCAGGAACGCTTGGTTAGTGACTCTAGACTTAGAGGCATACCTGCATATCCCAATAAGGGA